>NW_024039078.1:970000-1127500 GCF_016077235.1 Cyprinodon tularosa
CTAGGGAGAGGGTGAACAAAACAAAAAATAAATAAATAAAGTTATTAGCGTACATAAGCAGAACATAAAAAAATGTTGGGATGAATGAAAAAAAAGAATAAAACAGAGTGGGAAAAGAAGAAGTGTTGCCAACTCCTCAACAAGAAAGGTCGCTATTGGCTGTCCTAAAAGGCGCTAGGTGATGTTATCGCCTAATTTGCGTACCTCATGTCATCCGCCTGCAGGAGATGCTGAATCCCTCCAATAGTTTTTTTTTTTTTTCTATTTGTTTTAGCAGTGCAGGGTGATATGATAGCTGGGAGGAAGAAACCTGGGGATTTTTTAAGAGTTTTATAGAGACTTTTCCAAAAACAAGTAAAGTAAAATACATATAATTCAGCCTTTTAGTTCCAAACTCCATAGCAATTGGTTACATAAAGGCACTATTAGTTTTTTTGCAAACTCCCAAAAAATATAATTTTTTTTAAAAAAAAGCACAAAAAATAAAAAAAAAGTAGCAGCAGTTCAAAAGAGACACGGGACTGGAGGAACAGAATGAGGCTGTAGATCGAAAATGCAGTCCTTTTATGTAAGACAACTGTATCAGTTAAAAATGATTTTCATGATTCAGTTTTGCAGTCTAGGGCGGGATTAGCTGCAGCTTTGCATATGCACATTTCATTTGCAATCTGAATTCGAATTGGAAAGGTTTACTCTGCTGCAGAGACAAAAAGTGCTAAGATGGCAACACTGGAAAGGGGGGAAAAGTATATATATTTATTTGATAATGTTTAGGTTAGCATTAGGCGTGGTGATGTATATGGATGGGTCAGTCAGACATGCAAAATGAAAACGCTATAGTAAAGCAGTTTGGATGGATTTTCATTGATGCTTAAGTATTATTATGCATTGTTAGAAGTTTAAGTACAACATCTGATTCTGGGGTTTTTTTAGGGTATAAAGAAATTAATTTTGAATACATAATTATATTTTTAAAGGCATTGCCTGGTTTTTAAAGGTCGTATTAATCCCTGTCCGTCCCTCTATCCATCTGATTCCTCATGTCTCAGCTCTGTTCATCTATTAGTTATTTTTTCTTTAGTTTGATTGATAATCCAGTAATATTTCCTTTTAACCTTTATTTATTATTTTTTTTAGCCTGCATCGTATTTAAAGCCTGCCAACTGTGAGAAATAGGTACAGAATTTATAAAATAAATATAAATTTTGACTAAAAAACCACCTACGAGGAATCAAAAATTCATGCAGATTAAATTTGCATTCCCCCAGCCACACTTTTATTAACACAACAATCTGATTAAAGCTTGAAGATAATATAAATAAAGTAGATTTCCTTACTTTTCAGTTTGGATTTGAATTAAATGATGCATTGCCTATATTCATGTGAGTCCGTACGCCTCCATGTGCTCATATGCACCTGTTCCTCCTCCTGAGGAGGAAGCACTGCCCTAATTATTCAAGAAAATCCCAGAGGATGTTCAGACCAGTTTACACTCATCACAATAAATTATACTCACCACCCTCTCTGCTGCCATGTCCGGCTCTCCTCCTCATCTCTCTCAGCTTGTTCACACGGTTTTTACTTTGACCACTATCCTCCTTTGAAACAAGTTGGTGATTTCAGGAGTTCTGCTTACAGCCCAAACATGGCTTCCATGTAGATACACTTCTTAACCTCTATGTCCAGTTTTACCTTACACCAAATGAACTATATGTTCAATAAGATCCACGTGCTAAATTATAATGTAATTGTTCTGATATGAAAAAGACCCTTACAGTAGGTCAGGATGATGCTTGTCAAATTGCATGTAAAATGAGATGAAAATTTCAGTCCTGAGGGGGTTTATCTGTCTAAAGTTGTGCAGTGTGGTGCATTTTATGACTCCACGGTGAGGGGGAACTTTTGTAAATCATGAATAAAATATGACGGGATCAGCTCCATGTCACTGGCAAGTTAAAAACACACCAGCCTCTCGCTGATTTAGAGGTAGTGGGCTGAAACGGCAGTGGCTCCAGCATCAATGTTGCCCTGAGCGACCACCTCCTTCTGTGTGGGTTAATGAAAATCAAAACATGTCAGAAAGCAACAGCCTCAGTGTTGTGCATCATAAAGCCTTGAATGAATTCCTCATCCTTCTTAAAAAGCCCACAGGTCTACCAGTATCCCTCAGAACCAAGCATAGTTGCAACAAAATACAGTGGGACTGTTGGAGGAAATCCGATATTAAAGGCTCTTTTTAAACTTTGATAGATTTTTTTTCCAGGTCACACTGACTGCAGCGCATACAATGGAAAAAAGATCTGGAAATAAGTAAAAAATAATGTCTTAAATTAAGTGTATTTATCCTTAATTTTAGTAGGTAAATGAGACAGTTTGCCAATGGAATTAGTTGTTTTTTACTCTTAAAATAAGATAGTTAGATAAAATGCACTTGAAACAAGACAATGCAATTGTGTTTTATCATTTTAAATGTAAATTGTCTTGTTCTAATTGGCAAAATGTCTCTTTTACCTCCTCAATCAAAGAAAAAATGCACTTCTTTTAAGAAAAAAATTACTTATCTAGACTTAGATTTTTTTCCAGCGTATAGAGAGGCTCCAACTGCAGGCTGGGCAGATCCCGATATGTGCAGGTTTCCTTCACTTCTGTCTCTCTGCTCTATGAATTTAAATTTGACTTGAATGTCCAACATTTTTGACTGGAAAAGATTATAAAAACTTATAAAACAAAAAAACAAAAAACAGCACATCTACAGAGTAAAGTCTCAAATAATTGACAAGACAGCTGCGAAGCATCTGAAATAGAAGAGATGAGGATTTTAATATTCCTATATTAAAAATATACTGGGAAAGAAGTTTAAAGAAAAGGAAAACTCACAAATAAAGGCCATGGGACGGTTTATATGCTGGATGAAGCAGTGAGGTGATTCTCAGAGAGAGATCTGTGAAGTTCTTGTTGTACTTTTCTTCATAAAGAGGGGAGAGTGATTTGCCCCCCCTTGTTTTTGTAAGGCTCAAAGAGGATGACGATTTTACTTTATCTGTCTTTTTTTTTTCCAAAATTCTGTTTTTATGAAATGTTTCATTGATTGTATATGCACTCTAAACCTGACTGTTATCTCTTGCCATTGACAGGTTTTATTTTGTATTTCCCCCGAAATTGGATGTTTTACTTTTGTAATGGCGTCTCTCTTCCTGTAAGACCCATGAAATAGCATAGTCCAACTAAAATAGACACGGGGTCTATCTCCCTTGCAGTAAATCATGTTAGGTGTGATCATCCCCATTGACTTTTAATAAACATCCATCCATCCATCCATCCATCCATCCATCCATCCATCCATCCATCCATCCATCCATTCAGGCCAGCTCAGAGGCATAGTCCCTTCAGCGTGTCCTGGGCCTTCCATGAGGCCTCCTCCCAATGGAACATCCCTGGAACAGAACAGTTGCAACGACCCTACTCCGAGCTCCTCCCGGGTAACTGAGCTCCTCACCCTGCCCAGCCGCCCGGTGAAAGAAACTCATTTCGGCTACTTGTATTGACGATCTTGTCCTTTTGGTCATTACTCAGGAGGTAATGACCAAAACTGTCATTACCTCCTGGGTAATGACCCATCAGACAAACTTTAATGGGTAATGACCCATCGACGTCACACCGATCCATCTACCGATCTCATGATCCATCCATCCCTCACTCAAGACCCCGAGGTACTTGAACTCCTCCACTTGAGACAAGGACTCTCCACCGACGTGAAGATGGGAGTCCACCTTTTTCCAGTGGAGAACCATGGCCTCAGATTTGTAGATGCACTAAACACCACTAACTCATAGCACCCGATTTTCTGACGGATCTGTTCGATGTGTTTAGGGCTTTTCTTTCACTTCACATAACTAACAAAAAGATCTTAACCAATGACAAAAAACATGATAGAACTAAAACAAGTTGGACAAAAACTGATTTAGGGACAACTTAAAAAGCAGGAATCAAGAGATGAAAATATAAACATAAAAATTTACCTATTTGGCAAAACCGAAAAAGAAAAATTAATCAGGATATGGCAAGACCAGAAGACCCAAGACCTCAAGTATAGAACTAAAGCCATACAGGGAAAAACTCTAAGCAAAAATAGTACGCTCAAAAAGTTAACAACAAAAAAACATACTTAAAGCTCAAAACAAAAATAACAAACTTAAGTCCCAGTAACTGTAACCATATTGCTGCGTTGAAGAAGCATTAGCGCCTTGCACACATGCAAATAAGCCCCAGTAGATTAACACTTAACCCTGATGGCCTTTTCTGACAAAAAGCGACTGCTGTCCACTGGAACCTTTTATTTTTAACGGCTGGTGCCGTGCCAAGGTGGTACGATGTACCAGGCAACGTTGAAGTGCACCGTTAAAGGAGCTTGCCCTTACAATGTGGTCAAAGTTGTTGACCAACTCGTGCTGCAGAGTCAGTGGAGAATGTTTGGCCGATAGAAACCAGGCCATCCACACATAAGCAGGGAGGACCAGTAAGAAAACCGAAGAAAGACCAAATATTTTGAATGCCTGAATTTCCCAAACTGTATGATCCAAGTTTGGGATTGATGTCTCTATGGAAACGGAGCTCATTCACAACCCTTTCCCCTTCAGTCTGGTCTTTGGATCTTCAGGTTTTATACATCCACAAACTCTTCCTCCTCTATGCTGTTTGTCTTCCAACTGGCATATTCTATTGCTAGCACTTTGCTGCTCATGACAAACAAAAAATCGCAAACCCAACGCAGTGCGACACACCCTATCTGAAAGGGCCAGAGCAACTTCAGCAAGAAAATGGTTCCTCAGAAGACACAAGTGGGAAGCACTATCTATCACACACTGTATAAACGACAAGTTGTCTTGGAAAAAATACATCCCAGCTTAGCATCGCAATTATCCAGAGGCCGCAAAACGCAATAAAACCTCCAATTACTCAGAGCTCATTCAGCGGCATGTAGTTACCACCTTCATCCTTGAGTCCGGCTTTGCTGTTTAAGGCTGTCAATCTGAGAGAGGCAGGAAGTGACCAGGCTTACAGCACCGCGTGTCACGTTGGTCAGAAATAGCCTGTTATAATGGCTGAGTGAATCATGATTGCATGCCGAATACCCTGCCGATTATTGGACAGAAAGTGTCGCAGAATGTCCAGCATGAGGAGGGGGTGAGAGGAGAAAACACAACAAGACGGGGGAGACATAATACTGGGGAGGAGGGGAATTAAGATTGAGGGACGTATGACTATTCAGCAAAGGTGGAGGAAAATGGAGATGATGGACAGGGGTGTTTCCACTGAAAGACAGATGAGAAGATGGAGAAGAGTGACAGGAGGAAAGAAGGAGTGAGCGAGAGGAAAGGAGAGTGATAAGGAGCAGCAGAGACAGGGAGAGACAGCTTGTCTTATCGGTGAGCTGTGAAAAGTTGCAAGTTGTCCAAGGACATTTATACTCTCAAATATCCCAGAATACAGCAGTTTTAAATGAGCCTTCACAAACTTGTAAGTGCAAATAACTAAAAATAAACGTGCGATTTAAAAAAAAATTTTAGTTTTTCTCCCCAAGTACAAACTTTAAAAAGGAAGTTATAAAGAGGGTGCAGGGGTTAAGCTTAAACCCAAGTTCAGAGGCCTTAGGCCTGGACATGGCTAAGAAGTGAGATTTATATTGGGTTGCAATGACATATTTACTCATAACACTAAGGAAATCTGTAGGTTTGTGCGTCTTAAATACTCAGCAGATCTTTAAAAAAGGTGAAAAGCTATTTGCACATATAATTAAGCAGGCGAGGGCATGCTAACCCGTTTTTGCATTTGTGCCTCCATCAATATGCAGATGATATTCTATTTACCATACCACACAAATGCATATAGGTGAAGGATATAAAACAGAAAATATTTACCATGTGCAGGCAGATTTTTCATATCTGAAACTAGAGAGTTGTTGTGTCCTTTTGTAAATATAATATTTTGGAGTCGTCAGGACTCGTCTTTGTGTTTGTCTGTTTGTTTTTGTCGTTGTGTTGTTCTCCCTTCCACCACCAGGAGGCGCCTGAGTGCTTGTCTCCCTGAGATTCAACTTTGTTTTTGTCTTTGCCTTTCGGCAGGAAGCTTTCCTGCAAACTGGACCCTTTTCGGACCTCCTCTCCCAAGAGGGATCAACTGCGCCTTAAACTGAGCGACAGATTCAAACTGGAGGTTTGGATCCAGTCTCCTTTGAGGACGTTGAAATAACTCTCTGAGTAAGGAAATCATCTCCACCATGACCCGTTCAAGTACAAAAGAAAATCTGAGTGGCAACCAGTGTCTGCATCACTCTTCACCGTCCGAGTTCTGGGTAAACCCTGTTCCGCCCTCCACCGAATCAGACAAACTCTGGAAAACCTACACACAGATTCGAGTCAAAGATCCTCTACTTCTCTGGAAAGTCGCTTCTAAGGGCTTGGACCCACATGCAGCTAACAGATCCTCTCCTTCAATATCAACGAATCATATTTCCCACTGAGCCTGAAACTAACAGTCTGTCTTCCCCTCGTCTTCCAGTTCCGGCTGAGCAGAGTTCAGAGAAACTCGGCACCGAGCTCATATAACTTCAATAAAACCCGTTGAACTTTTACTCTGTGTCTCTGTTTGGCTTCACTGCCTGTGGGTCCGAGCTTTAGATGAAATCATGACAGGAGTGAATTTTGTTTCATTATTGTTGCAGCAAAAGACATGTTGATAAACGGGAAAAAAAATATGCAAATCCAGAATAAAACTACCAAATGAAACAATTTTTTTTTAAAGATATACATTTTTTCAAAATTTTCATTTTTCAAATTGAGTTTAACAAATTTCCTTCTTTTCATTGTGTTTTATAGATCATGTTCTCGTCACTTCAAGCCCAATACAATGGTCACTCACAATTGATTAAATTCAATTTATTTATAGAATGCCAATTCACAACACATGTCATCTCAACGCATTTTACAGATGATTCAATCAGATAATCAAGTCAGATTGGTAAAATGTCTATAACTATGGAAAACCTGCTGAATGGATTAAGTCACAAACAAAAGTGGGCGGGATTTGAGTTTTATCACCCCTTGAATTGAAGATAAAGCCAAAGTGTTTTGAGGTTTCCATTTGGGGAAAATGTAATTGTTGGTGAAGCAGCTGGTGGTTCCACCCTATGGACCATTTTATAGTTTGGAGTTTTAAGTATTCATCTAAAAAACAACTTCCATATTTCTTGCAGAATAATTATAAAGTCAGACTTAAAGGTCCTAAAGGGATATTTCTGACAGGATAAAAAAAAGAACTGACAAAATATTATAGATGGTGAGACACTGTAAGCAACTTCTCTCTTCAAATGAGATAAAATTTTAATCAGTCCAGCAGCTCAGTAGCTTTTAAATGAAAAGTTACACAAGGGACAGTCTCTATTTCCATGATAATACATATTTTGCTTTTAATTAAAAATTTTACTGCTGCAAAAAAGCTGACCGGGTTTCATGTGACATTAACTTTAAATAATGTTTGGCAGAATCAATATTATCAATTTCGACATTAGAGAAAATCAGATTCTCTACAAGAGGCTACGCCCACAAGTTTTTCAGTGTCTGGCAACCTATTCTGAACCACATCAAGGTTATGGATCCCACACTCTTTTCACTGGAGTAATACACATTGTCATAGTTTGACTGTCCTTAATGATGCAACAGGAGGGTTGTTCGAGGGGTTAAAGGGGGGAAATTGTTCTAATGTATTTGAAATTGTATTTTTCTTGACTGAATGCTTCATAAAAATACTTTGGGGAAAAAAAATATATTATCCATTTCGAATTATTACCTCCAATTCCATGGCTTAGAAGCTCATCTTTCTTTTACGACTGTTCTCAAACTGAATGTAGAACAACTAATTTGTTCATTTCATTGTTTCTCAATCCTAAGATTTTTACAGCAATCTTTTTACCTTTTTGTTAAAAATACATCTTATATAGGTAACTGTTGTCCAAATGGGCTTCAGTTGATCCTTTGTTTAGCACCGGTATCCGTACATTTAAACATGTAGTGACCAAACGATAACTTGGTGCATGTTTAAACTTTTATTGTCTAGAATCTACAATAAAGTTTCTCTGCTTGTGACTTCAGACCAGATCCATGATGTTCTGCAGCGTGATACATCAGCGAACAAATGTACGAGTTTGTCCTGACAGGCCTCCAGCTCCCTTATGAAAGACTTTGAATGGAAATCAGTTACTTCTACTTCGTCAGTGAAAAGTGAAAGTGAAAAGATGGGGAAGGTAATTGTCGTTGGAGGAAAATGCAGAGAAAGAGTCAGAAAGCTGAAGATATTTTTATATATGGAGAGAGAGTGAGCTGGAAGCTCTCTAGCTCTAAAGGACGGAGGGAAAGGTGCCAACGCTGCACTTCCAATCACGTAAGAAAAGACCCAGTCATCAAGGTTTAAACTCATAGCATGTGTGTTCAGGAGCAGCAAGAAATGGGGGTTACTGCCTGCATGAGCAAGACTGTGCAGCACTTGTTGGGCGATATGGCTCCATCAGAGGGGTGCCTCACTTTGCTCATCTACAGAGGCTGTGTGGCCGAGATGGGAGCTGTCCAATCGGTGCTGACACACAGCAACTGTATTTTTGAAATATTTATAAATGGAGAAGATTAGATCAGCAGAAGAGGAGAATCTGAAGTGAAATCAAAGAGGATTTCCAGCTTGCTTCCTACTGGATGCAGGAAGAAACCAGCAGGAAAACTACATGGGTATTTGTTTCAAACGTAAGTAGAACAGATTTACCAAGATCACAAGAAATCTTCAACTTTTCCACTCTCTCTGATGTAACATCTTTTAGGGAGCTTAGGTGATAAAACCCCACAATGTAGCCCATTTTAATGAAGCAGTTGGATGCTTAGGGTAATTCATGGTTCTTATGGATCAAATTTGGAAAGGTCTGAAGTGCATTTTTATTCAACACCCTTTACTTTGATACCTTTAAATAAAAAAACTGCTAGTCATCTAAAACCCATTAAAGGAGGTGAAGGCTTCTGATATTGTCTTTAAGTTAATGTTTAATCCTTTTTAGCCCCCAAAAATGAAACAAATGAAGTAGTGCTCATTCTACTTAAACGTGACGTGCGTGTATGCATATTGCATTACAACTATTAGCAGTTAGCCATACTTCAGACTCGTGTCCTCGCCAAGTATGTTCTTGAGAAGAACACAGGAAAGCACGGGAGCACACAGCATAAATATGGGTCAATTGGAACAGAAGCGTACTGATGACGTCACCACACGCTCTGCTCGTCTGGAGCTGCATTTCACCTCCTGTTATTAATAGTCTCTAGATAATTATAAAATCCTACTTTTTTCATTTAGTCGGAGAATAATGATGAACACAGAGAAACACAAATCAAAAGAAATTTTTCCAAATAAAACAAAAAATCGCCATCAGGTCCTTCACACACGGCTATGCAGAGAGAGGGCTGCTGCAGACGGGCTAGGATTAGACCTGGCTGCTGTTACCGCCAGAGGTCTGCTGGTTGCTGCGGTCCTCTCAACTTCTGAATTTTATTTTTTTTTTTATTACGCATTATATCAGTAAATAGACCATATAGTGACGCTTAATAGTATAACATTCTCACCTCAAATGATCTTAAAACGTACTTTTATTGAACAACAGCATCAGAAAACAGAACTTTTGACTTAATACTCTGAGCTCTGTGAGCGCTCCATTAAAAGCTGCTGCTGCAGCATTGCATGCTGGGACAGCTGTCAATCTGAAGAACGGGCATGTCTGCCCTGATGCATGCTGGGTAAAGAGGGAGGGGCGAGTTGAGGCTGATGACGTTTCACAAGTACACGAGCACATGAGAATGCACAAGTACACATATTGAGAAATGGCCTCAGTCTACTAGATATACAGTAAACAAGCAGCAACACTGACTGTCTGCAGGTCAGTGATTGGTGGAAAAGAGATGGGAGTGGAGACAGAAAGGTGGTGCTTAGCACCCTTCCAGGAATCAAGGAGGAACAACAAAGTTAAAATATCAATTTGACATGAAATAGGGGATTTAATAAATAAATGATTATTCCAAAATGCTCACAGGTTGCTTGTTCTTTTTGCAACAACTCTAAAGGTATTTAAAACAAAACACGGAGCATATTTGCATGTGATTAATGGTATATACTTATAATAAGAACAGACATATAACCCAGTCCCATTATACACACACTCAGAGGTTTGCTTTCTCTTATTCTGTTTTTATCAATATTTATTTGTAGCATTTATTATTCAGTGGAAATATTTTCACCAAGAAGCGTCTTTAGTCTCAGTTCTGTCTTGTATGTTTGCTAAATATTCCCAAAGGCATTTTGAGGGGGGGATTTTAGAGCTGCTGAGCAGAGAAACAGAGATGTTCAGCCCAGACCAAGTAACCGTGTGTTTAAGGGGGGCTCTAACCATCCCAACAGGAGGGCCGATGTAGCGGAGCTGAACGCTGCCAAATCCTATGGCACGGCCCGCGGGACGAGTTCTGCACACATACAGGACTGGCTGCCATATGGGATCTGGGTCCAGCTCAAACATCCATCTTGACTGACACCTCTTCCCTGGTGTATGGCTGCCTGTGCGTCCACGTTTGGTGGAAGGGGGGGGGGGGGGGGGTTCGGCTAAGGATGAGTGTGTGTTAGTGGTCGGTGTTAGGCTGCAAGCCTAGCTGGGGTAACAATCTAAGTTTACTTCATCAAACCTCTTCCACTTTGGTGCCGCCTCATTTCCTCCCTCCTGCAGACCAGGTGAACCCACCGGTTCCACCTGATACCAAGGCAAGACCTTAGAAACGCAGCCACGGAGGAACAAACACTGCAGGCATTCCGGAAAACTGTTTCCTTATAATAATAAAAATCCCATTAGCTTCACAGGTTATTCTCATCTTCCTCATGTGTGTACGGGTCCATATGTGTTGTTCATCAGCTGTTGGTTAGTATGTAAACATCTCATAATGTACAATGAGTATAGAATATTAAAAATGTTAATAATAGAATAAGGAGTTCCAAAAGATAACAATCTGCGGTGTCAACCAATTATTCAGTTTTATTTATCATTCTGATCAGATTGCCTTCATTGTCACAATAAGATTATAGGCCACCAGTGCAGAGACAGAGTAGGAAATATATGAAAAACATGTTAAATATATACAATGTGCACACCTGGGCATCCAAAATAAAAATCATACATGTATACAGATATAGAATAAATATATTTTGCACATAAATGTATATTGTGTGATTTTGACATGTGAAATTGAAAGGATTTTTCTTTAAGGTTTTATTTACCCTTCATTTCTCTGAATTGAATTTTAAAATTGGGTAAAAACGTGGTGTGGGGTTACCTGAACAATTTACTGTGGTAATTATTTCTGTTCAACTGTTTCAGAGTTTAAAAAAGTAACTTGATTAAAAACTATATTAACACTATGCTTCTATGGCACTTTGCTGTCTGAAGCTCAGAATGAAGTAGCCAGAATTCAAGCAGACAGATCAGAGTGTTTTCAAGGCAAGCATTTATTAACTGCTCAGCGTAAAGCGGCTCAGTTGGGGCAAGATCACTGGATACTCTGGATTAAAGTGCAGTCAGAGGAAGGAGTGGAATCCAGAAGGATTCTCTCTCTGCAGCATGAGGCGGGAGCCGCCCCCTGAGTTCCAGGAGGGAAGCAGAGCAGACGGACGAGCAGAAGCCAGAAGAGCAGAAGTATTCAGAGGGATAGTCCAAAGCCAGAGTAGAAGCAGGAGCAAGTTTTCAGAAGATCAGAGATCTAAAGAGGTACCGAAGGAGACAGATCCAAGGTCGTAAGCAGACAGAATCCAGGTAGCAGTCCGAAGACAGATCAGGCAAACAGAGCAGAACAGAGCAAGAACAGAGAAACTAGCAGGATCAGGTAATCAGAAACATACTAGTATGCTAGAGAACTCTCTCACGTGGCTCAAATAATCTGGCACTGATGGCTGGGAACAGGCACCTTAAATAGGAAACAGGAACAGGTAGATCTGATGACTGACAGTGAGCGCTGCGCTGAGCTAAGCTGGAGGAACAAATGAACCAAATCCAGTTATTAGTGCCAAGTTCATGACATTTGTAGTCCAGGGAAGAATCTTTGGTAGCTTTTTGCATTGAGAGGGATGCTGTAGGATCATTAAGGGCCCGAATCCTTGTTATCGTAAAAAACAAGAGGAGCTCGACCATTTTAGCTTCAGAGTGAAACATTTTTTATGGATCTAGTTTCTTCCATGTTTATATTTAGCATTAAAGTGTTAGTATCTTCCCTAAATAAAATAACTAAATATGAAAAGTTTTACGCCATGCAGCGAAGCTAATGGACGGACAGATCTGTGACAAAAACAAAAAGTATTTCTTGCATCTAGAAAGTCTTTATCTCATATTTTGCAGCACTTCATGTAAATCCAATTTTCGGACCATTTAATGATCTTCACATCGACTCTGGGACTCTGGGATAAAACATCTGAGAGCTCGAAAACAGTAAACTGATTATTAATGCTACGTAACAGCCATCACCATGAAATGTAATTTAGTTAACTTAGATTATGACCTTATGCAATAGTTTGTATTACACAGTATTGCAATCTTTTATCTTTTTAAAGAGGCTATGTTTTCAAGCTGCAGCTGCAGCATATCTTCAAATAAAAACTCCACTTTCAGTTTAAGTGAATTTTCTAAACAAAGAGCCCTGGAGCATGTTTCAGTGAAAAGCGCTGTTAATCCCCAAGTTGCCTGGTTAGATCAGGAACAAAATCAAGACATGCTCGCTTTAAAAACATGTCTTCCCCTAAAAAATATCAATAAACCATCTCATGGTTCAGCAATGGCAAAAACAAGATATGATCAAGGCAGCAGCGATCACTATCGCATAGACTCTTCCCACTATGGCCACGGCGTAACACGCAGAAGATCACAATGAATCTAAAACACAGAGAGAGGGGGAGGAACCCAGAGACGGGGGGTTCTATAAGCCATGAGAACAAAAGAAGAGAAGGTAAAGAAGAAATCAACTAACTGAAGTAAAATTAATAGAAGACATTAGGGAATGAACAGGTGAAAGGTACGCAGCGACAGAGAATAAAACAATTACCACCCTTTACTCTGCTAATTGGTTTAGAAGAAGCAGAAAATCCTCTTAGCTCTATCAAAAGCAAGGAGCTGACGACAACCTTGTTCATCCTGAAGTCACCTCTTTTCTGCTAACCTAAACAAACGTACTGCACACACATACACACACACACCAACACAAATTTATGGCATCACACGGCAGATATCATCACAGATTCCCTGCAGCCATGTGCGCATAAATTAGATGGAAAGATTGCAAACCCTGCAGACGTGGAAGTGGAGAAGTTAAAGTGACTCCGTGCATATAGACTTCCAGCATTTACATTAAAATACACATGGAGGTGATGCCGAGTGCTTCACCTGATCACTCTGTTAGCTACTCCACCATTGCACAATCCCAGAAAACACAAGTCCACCAGGAATACTCCTCGTCAGCAGGCGTAGATTGAGTAAATAATAGCTCAGGTGAGAGTATTTGCGCTCGTGATTGAGTGTGGCTTCTTTGTGCTTGTGTTTGCACGCATGAACCAAAATGACTTATTTGAAAGGTTCCAGAAAACTGAGGTCATTGAGCTGATGCTGCATTAGAGCAGCACTGATGTTTGTCCTGGAGGGGAAAACAGATCTGATTTCCCTCCACAAGAACACACTGAATATACAGTTGGTTATTGTCAGAATAGAATAGAATAGAATAGAAACTCCCTTTATTTTCCCACAGTGGGGAAATTGTGGTGTTACAGCAGCAAAAGCATTACAGCAAATGTGGTCAAATAAGCTTCTATGGAGGGAATTTTGTTCCATCATTATTACATTAAACATGATTCGTCAATTTATATTTGAAAAAAAAAACAGAAAAGAATTGTTAGAAAAATTTTTTAATCAAAAAAGCTTTTAAGATTAACTTTGCTAGGTTTTTTTTTAACCTGATTTCTTCTTTTTTCCCCCCCAAAGTTTGTTCTCTCAATTTTTGCAGATTTGATGTTTTCAAGTTTCAGATAGAGTTTCACAAATTGCTTTTTTCCTAAATTGATCTTAAGGGGGCGATCTTTCCTCTGCAATGCAAAGACACATTTCTATTGATCTGCGGGACGTTTGCAACAAAATCTTTATGATTTACGAGGCCGAGTTTGTAACGTATGGGACTTCAAGTAAAGAGAATGAAATCTGTAATTCAAAAATAATATAATTTGAAAGACATAATCAAAAACAGAGACGTTTAAATAGTAAAATATCAAAATATAAATCTTAATAAATGTTATCTACTGAAAATATTTCTTAGAAACATAATTGCTGAAGAAATGTCATATTAAAAATGAAAAAAATGCAAAAATAAAATATAAAAAAAAGCAAAGTTACTTTCAAATGTAGTTTTATCAATAAAAATTTTAGAATTGTTTTTGATTTTCTTGGTATTTTATAAATAACAGTAATGGAACAAAATCACCCCACTTTATTTCACACAATATCTTTGGAACAAACTATTTAAAACCTGTAACTTTAACGAATAATTCAGAAAAAAAGAACCAAATACTTTGAAGTACAAGTAAAGGTCCGACAGAGACTAAACCATGATGGAGAGGAGACGTCAGAAACACACAGAGCTTCTGCTGTCACATGGAGTCCAGATAATAAAGCCTCAATGACTCTCAGAGAGGAGAGGAGCTTGTGAAACATAAACCATCTTAAAGGTGGAATTCAGTGACTTTTTTTTAAATATGTCAACTTTTAGACGTCATGAACAGTGGTGGTATAGAAATCTGCTATTTCTTTCACTGTGACATTTGTTTTGCAGCATGTTGACTGTTTGAAAAATGGCATGATGCCTCATATGAAGATCAACTTACAAGTCTTTAAACTCAGCAGTTCACCAATTAAGGGATTTCAGATGCATTTGTTAAACAGTGAGAAACAATCCATGGATAACATGACGATATCTTGTTATATACAATAAAAACAAATTGTATAACTAAAACGTTATTAATCAGCCTAATTTCTGTTGTTTTACCTCGATGAATAGAGGAATTTTGTCAATTTTTTTGTTTTTTTAACACATTCTTGTTTCATCTTATGGGTTTGCAATGAGTCTATAGTCGGACTAAAGCAAAAAATAATTATATTTAAAGTCGTAGAGATATTGCCCTTCCAACGTTGCATTTCTGAATTCTCCCTGACATTTAAATATGACTTCCCTAAGACTTTAAAGGTCATTGCTCCATTTTTGTCATCAAAATATATTTCTTTTTAACTAATACATCTGCAGTACATAAGTATGACTGAAAAAAAATTATACATAAATGTACCTTTTCATAAATTTTAAGAGGTCAGGAATCTATCAATAAATGCTTAGGGTTATGATGTCAGCGTTGACCTGTAAGGATCCTGCACCAATAGGAATCATAGGATGAAGTCATGTGAGATGGAGCTCAGGTTGTCATGAACCGAGGACAGATGGACCCAGGCTTCCAGGAGGGTTCAGAGTCAGACTGGGACCAGAAGCATGACCAGGTGGTCACGCACAGGAGCAGACAGGATCAGGTGCAGACAGGCAGGCTCAGTGGAAGAGGGTAGCCGACACAGGACGTGGAACCGGAACTTGAAGCAGACTTTAAACTGGTCTCCACCCAGGAGCCAGGCTTACTTAGATAAAAACTGACCCCCCCCCCCATAATGAGCCAAAAACCCAGAGGACTCCGCAGGGGAGGAACAGTGGACGATCAGGAGACGAGACAAACACTAAAACCCTCTTTCCACTGGCTGCCAGGATCCAGGACATGAACCAAATAAAAACTGAACAGAAAGACTGACAGAAAGACAAGCAATGATCTGGCACTGAATGCTCAGGCTGAACTGAATATAAACCAGAGGAAACAGGTGAGAGGAATTAATTATAATGAGGCAGGGAGGGAAGAGGGCAGGTGAAAGGAATTACTAATTAAGGGAGAGCAAACAGGCCAGATCATGACACAGGTGTTAGCAGATCCTGGTCAGTCTGGTAAGGCTTAATACTCTGTGGTCTGAATTACACCGGACCAATCGGGTCTATAGCGCAACAGCATTTTTCTGTGTAGCTATCATTTTTATCACTTTATCCAAAAAAAAAAAAAAAAAAAAGTGGTACTGTAGTTTTAGTGGTACATAGTAGTGGCAGCATGATGCTCAGGCAAGCTTTTCTTCAGCTGGGCATGCAAACGACTTTTAGGTGCAACGCCACCATCAGGTTATAAGGAGCAGTTAGGCTTTATCAGGGCTTGGAGATTGTAAAATTTGTAATACGAGTTACTGTTGTTGTAAATTTGTGATTCCTCCGTTAATGTTTGTGATTTATATTAATAAAATAGTGATTTTTATTTTGTGTTTTCTGTTTATAAATTGGTGATTTGTACTTCTAAATTTGTAATCCATATATATTGAACTATGATTGGTATTTCTATGCTTCACGAAGGTTTTTTTTATATCAATCAGCACATTTTTTAAAACAAAATGTCTGTTTTGTTCATTCTTGTCTAGTCCCCTTCAAGAGCCTCACGCAGGCCTCTCTTTTATGGCAAACATAAATAAGAGCTGTAAAGCCTACATGTAATTCACAAAATGACATTTTTAGAAAATAATCTAGTCATGACATATGTATGCTTCCTTGCTTTATACCCAAATCATTGTTCTCCTAATGCTGTTTCTCCTCACTCTAAGTTTGTTGTCTTCACCTTTTCCTCTGGTCGTCTGCTGACATTAATCCCATCCTTAATTGCAGAGCCATCAGTGATTGCGGTCGCATATCTGTAGACACAAATGTGTCCCTGCAGTCAGCTCCAGTCACTGTAGGAAAGGCAGTAGCCAATTAGGGCCCACATACACACTCGTTATTCGTCTAGGAGGCCGATGAAGCCAACATCTGCCCAGTATGTGACCATCAGCACAGCGTTTCTCAGTCAATCTATCCCCACAGCACTTAAAGATGCAGTGCCATTAGTTTCCTGCTTATGCCGTATTTATCTGTCTGCCTTCTCTTTCTTTTTTGATTCTCAGCCAGAGAGAAGCCAATTAGCATCCAAGCACCTCTTACTTCCTTCCTGTTTCCTGGTGGCTGAATGAAATGGTCAATCAGAGGTCTCATGAGGATAACCGCTAACCTGAGGACATTTCTCTGTCAACTAATGCAACAAATCAATACATTGTTCAACATAATACATGGTAAACATGTCTTAAGACATATTTTATGTTATGGTTCTCCCCATTTGGGACTTTTTAGTTTTCAGTTATCAGTTGTTCTGATTTGTTGATCTTTGGTTTATTTTCCATTATATTCCAGCAGATAGTTACTCTCTGCTGCCCCCTGGTGCTTGTTACCTTTCCCCTTGGCTTCCTTCTAGCTAGTTCCACTCACACCTGCTCCATATTCAGCTCATTAGCCTTCCTTCTATTCTCCACCTCTGCAGTCACTCAGTGCTGGTTCCTTGTTGTTTGTTTTTTTCTTGTCTCTGGCTCCCCATGTGAGTTTCCCATTTTCCTTGATGTTTTTTGGTAATTTGTTTCTATGTGTTCTTGAATTTTGTCTCAGTTCCTCAATAAATCTTCAAGATTCACCTCAGCCTCCTGATCTCTGCATTTGGGTCCTCAAAAACCTCCACCCCACCGTAGCATTTTAGACCTGAAAGCTCAAGCAGCTGTTCCTTTATTTATGCAAAAAAAATAAATAAAATACAAACAATAAATATATATCAAAACTTTAGAAATATATAAAAGGAAGAAATATGAAGGCACTTGTTTGAGTTTTTCCACCCAAAGGATTTTCTTCCTGCCAGTACAGAGAGAGATGCTATAATCTGCTAAAGCTTGAACAACATGTCCTGCTGTAAGGATGCAGAGATGGTGCCTTCTGGCTCCTCCAGTCACACCCTGCCATCACTGAGGGGCCGGGTCTGAGGACAGAGAGCACCCTGAGCTGGAGGCGGATAACATCGTTCTTTCTCACAGCACACTGGGAAAGTCTGGAATACAACATGGTTCCCTACCAATTATTTACACCCCGTTATCTACCCAGATACTATCTTTCTCATGTGGCTCCAAAGTACAAATACTCTGTTGCCTTACTTAAAGGTATGAAAGAGGATTATTGTTAGAAGTTAAGTATCCAGATTTATTTCAAGTGACTTGATGGCTAGCATTCTTACATATAAAAAAAAAACCTCTTGCCGTGGTGGTGCCTTCAAAACATTATCCTTCGGGACACAGTCCCCTCTACCCAGCATACTTTGCTCAGGTAAAAAGAGATGGAAACCTTCATGGGTGAAAAATTGTGCAAAAAGATTGTTTTGGCAATATATCCTGCTTTATGGCTGCCTGATCTAATATCGACCTTTTTGTTCCTAGTATCAATTCTTTTAAAGCAAAACATTTTTACCTAGAACTGAGGGAAAATGGGCGACCTTTGTACCGCCACTGGCAGATGGCGCTGTGGGGCCCTTTTGCTTTGCGGCGCAGCCCTATATCTGTACTTGACTAAACCCCAAACAATATGGATACCGTAATAACTGAACGATCAATATCATCTGACGAACATATACAGAGGTTCCTTTTTTATTGATACATTCTTAGACTTTATTGTCATTTTGTTCACACAGAGTGTATAAAAAAAAGAAATTTCTTTCAGTACAGCTCTCAGGAAATTTCCATTCTTTAAGTGCAACAGTGATAAAATGTAAACATAAGATTGGTGTATGATTAACAGATTCCAATATTCAGTGCTTAAAAAAAAAAAACATGTATATAACATTTAGCAGTCTAATGGCGGTGGGGAAAAAACCGTTCTGAAATCTGCTGGACCGGCATCAGATGCTCTGAAGTCTCTTCCCACATTCAATTTTGATAGCAGGAAAAATATTGCAATATAGTGATAATATCGTATCATGACCCTAGTGTCATAAAACGTATCGTAAAGCAACACCCACGACATTACTCACCCCTAGTGAAAAATATAACAAAGTCTTTTGCTTGTTTTTATTTTAATTTAGGACTATATTGATCACCTATGAGCTGTAAAAGGAGGCAAACCGTATAAAACTCATGGTTTAAAAATTCAGTTCCTTTAAGAAAACCATCCACTGATTTATCAATGTGAAAACAAACCAAAGCGATCAATTTTTATCACCTTAGTCTCTCAGTTACATGCAGCTCCTTCTTATGTAGCTCTGTTAACATTTCCAGCATATTAAGACCTAGAAAAGACCATAATGACCGACAGAGGAAGACTTAAATACATAGTGATGGAGGGGGAGCTGTTCTTGAAATAAACACTACAGATCAGTGTGGAGAGGATTGATGATTGAGTGGCGTGAGTGCGGCAGCTAGTGGAGGTGTTGCTGCAGCCACGGGAAGCATTGTGAGGAGGGCGATTGGTGTTAAATTGGGGTGAAAAGAGGCTTAGGTAGAGGCAGAGAGACTGAGTTGGACAGAGAAAAGTAAGAAAGCGATGGTCACCCTTCACTCCACACATGGATTAAAGGCTATAGAGACGTTGACAGACTCGAAACCAGGCTTACACAGCTAAACCCTTAAAGCACACACACTGACCGTAACACACTCACTCTGAAAATATGTCAGTCCTAACAGCTATGTCCGATAAAGAAATCACAAAAAAAAAAAAAAATTTAACTATAGAATACTCCCAGTTTTGCTAAAATTCAATTGCTATTTCTTTTGGCATTCAGTTCCATACATTTCATGGAGATTTTCCTACCATCAATCCATGGAGACTTATATGCATACATGGTTATGAACATATAATAAAACAAGTTTATTGATGCCCATCTCAAAATGAAGGGGTTCCTAACATTAAAAAATAAAAATAAAAATCCACTGGACTTTTGTTTTCAAGTTTAAAGATGTTTCGCTTCCCATCCAGGAAGATTTTTTAATTAAATGTAGAATAAGCAGCACCAAGTAGAAAGTGCTCCTTCTGCTGCTTTGGCGACAGAAAAGGCAGAGAGCTTGGGGGCAGTGGGTGCGTGGATGTTTTTTCTTTCCAGTGTTTTCTTTGCCAAACAGGAGAGTAGCTTCAAAATATTTACTATTGTTTTATTCTGTCCCAGTCTGATGCCAATTTGGCCTTTTTAATTGTACTTGACAAAGGTTTTAATTTCTAGTGTGCAGTTTGTCATGGGGGCTGAGATGCACTCCTGGCTGCTAATCACAAACTGTTGCCCCTGTTCTCTCAGTGCAGCAGAGACCCGCATTAGAGACTAACGGAGCCTATAGAGGCAACTTCAGTAAACAGAGAAAAACATTTTACATACTAGTAATTGTAAGGGCATGTATCTGAAATAAAAAGAAAAAAAAAACTTTAAACTTGTGCAATACTCCTTTAAAGATCTAAACAGTTGTGTAATAAAATACCATAAAATGTGTGTTTTCGGGGGACTGTCCCACAGCACCATATCTAGGGTAAGGCATAGATTCATTTTGAACCATTCCAGTTCCACTTATCAATTACCATTCTTACTGATTTTTGTTTCAGATTATTTTAAGAGCTAATCAAGATGCTGAGCTAATTGGTCCTATCTTTGAACTGGGTAGAAAACCAGGAATTACAAATTTAAATTCTGAGTGATTTAGGGAGAATCAGTTCATCATTTCTAGTTCCAAAAGATGCCTCTCAGGGCCTTACTCTATCTCACTTAGGCTTGGACACAACTTTATGTATCCCTTGGGATTATACCTTCAGGGAAATTCTGGTTCCAGTAACTTATATAGAATACAAAGAGTTAAAGCAAGATGCCATTAAAGATAACAAAATATGACAGACATTATAAAATACTGTATGTAGTACAAAAAAGCCTAAAAAGTAATAGGGCCAGGCTAGAGATTTATTTATTTGTTTTATTTTGAGAATAAAGTCGTAATATTATGAGAATAAAGTTGCAATATTACACAAATGAAGTCATCATAAAACAAAATGTTTCATAAAGAAAGCTTTGAGGTCTGACCAGCATACGATGGTCGACCAGCTCCACCAATCAGCAGCCTGAGTCCACTTTGACATGCTGCCCTTGTTAATACCTGTGCTAAAAGATTTCCTTATTTGTCAAACCAGAGCCAAAGTAGAACTTCACATGATGCTCCACATTCCTCATTTTAGGGAAGACAGTGCTTCTTGTAAGAGTTGTTATAAAATACAAGTTGTATTCTCTTAATATTCAAATTCAAATTCTATTAAAATTACGACTTCATTCTCATAATTTTATGACTTTATTTTCGTAATTGTATGACTTTATTCTCGTATTTATTTGACTTCATTCTCATAATTGTATGACTTTATTCTCGTATTTATATGACTTTATTCTCGTATTTATTTGACTTCATTCTCATAATTGTATGACTTTATTCTCGTATTTATATGACTTTATTCTCGTAATTGTATGACTTTATTCTCGTATTTATATGACTTTATTCTCGTAATTGTATGACTTTATTCTCGTAATTTTACGACTTTATTCTCGTAATTGTATGACTTTATTCTCGTATTTGTATGACTTTATTCTCGTAATTGTATGACTTTATTCTCGTAACTTTACCACTTTATTCTCGTAATTGTATGACTTTATTCTCGTAATTTTGCTACTTTATTCTCGTAATTGTATGACTTTATTCTCGTAATTTTACGACTTTATTCTCGTAATTGTATGACTTTATTCTCCTAATTGTATGACTTTATTCTCGTAATTTTACGACTTTATTCTCGTAATTGTATGACTTTATTCTCCTAATTGTATGACTTTATATTCATAATTTTACGCCTTTATTCTCGTAATTGTATGACTTTATTCTCCTAATTGTATGACTTTATTCTTGTAATTTTACGACTTTATTCTCGTAATTGTATGACTTTATTCTCCTAATTGTATGACTTTATTTTCATAATTTTACGCCTTTATTCTCGTAATTGTATGACTTTATTCTCGTATTTGTATGACTTTATTCTCGTAATTGTATGACTTTATTCTCGTAACTTTACCACTTTATTCTCGTAATTGTATGACTTTATTCTCGTAATTTTGCGACTTTATTCTCGTAATTGTATGACTTTATTCTCCTAATTGTATGACTTTATTCTCCTAATTGTATGACTTTATTCTCGTAATTGTATGACTTTATTCTCCTAATTGTATGACTTTATTCTCGTAATTTTGCGACTTTATTCTCGTAATTGTATGACTTTATTCTCCTAATTGTATGACTTTATTCTCGTAATTTTACGACTTTATTCTCGTATTTGTATGACTTTATTCTCCTAATTGTATGACTTTATTCTCGTAATTGTATGACTTTATTCTCGTAATTTTACGACTTTATTCTCGTAATTGTATGACTTTATTCTCCTAATTGTATGACTTTATTCTCGTAATTTTACGCCTTTATTCTCGTAATTGTATGACTTTATTCTCGTATTTGTATGACTTTATTCTCCTAATTGTATGACTTTATTCTCGTAATTTTACGACTTTATTCTCGTAATTGTATGACTTTATTCTCCTAATTGTGTGACTTTATTCTCGTAATTTTACGACTTTATTCTCGTAATTGTATGACTTTATTCTCGTAATTGTATGACTTTATTCTCGTATTTGTATGACTTTATTCTCGTATTTGTATGACTTTATTCTCGTAATTGTATGACTTTATTCTCGTATTTGTATGACTTTATTCTCGTAATTGTATGACTTTATTCTCGTAATTTTACGACTTTATTCTCGTAATTGTATGACTTTATTCTCATAATTTTACGACTTTATTCTCGTAATTGTATGACTTTATTCTCCTAATTGTATGACTTTATTCTCGTAATTTTTACGACTTTATTCTCGTAATTGTATGACTTTATTCTCGTAATTTTTATGACTTAATGCTCGTAGGTTTATGACTATTTTCGTTGCGACTTTATTCTCCACATTTTATGACTTTATTCTTGTAATTTTACGAATTTATTCTCGTAATGTTAAGACTTTATTCTTGAAACAGAAAACAAAATCTCTAGCCTGGCCCTAATACTCTACACAGGCGATTCAACCATCTACTTTCTCTGCCACTTTGTTTTAGCTCAGGCTAGTGAATGTGGAGCTCCCTGTCCAGGTGATTAATCCAGCACAGTACAGCCTGTTTCTCCTCCATTCTGGGGACTTTGTTAGACTGTCTGGCATTATTTGGTCTTGCCAGTTTTAGTGTATAAGTGAAATCCACTTATACACTAAAAATAAATCTGCTTATTGTTTTTCTTTTTCTTTTTTTTAGCAGAACCAAATTAAGAGAGCATTGTTTGAACGGATGCAAAATCTACTTTTCCCCTTATCATCTATTTTCCCATGCTTATAGAAAAGCTGAGGGGTTAGGATTATAAATGCTAGAGAGAATGGGTAAAAAAAACAAATGGTGGACAATTCCCTCTGTGTGCTCCAGCATGTGAAACGTTATAGAAGGTAACAACAACCACAGTTTGGACTAACAGAGGGATGTCAATGGACGTCCCTGCCAATGTACCACAGTATGAAGGTAAATGTCAGTTTTGTTGGCTTTAATGTTACTAATTAATGATCACAACAGGGACCTGCTGCCATAGTGACCGTTTTCAGATGACGAACATTGCAGGGCGTCATAACGCTAATAGCCAATTCCTTCACTTTGAGATGTTTGTTTCACAGTTGCAGGGGTTAGAAGATTAAAGTCTATTTATTCATTTTCAAAAAAATGGAACAAGATGGAGAGAAGTGAGAAAGAGTTATCTCATTTTTTTTTAGAAATTAGATTAACCTAATTAGCGTTTATTGTTTGAGCAGCCTCTCCAGAGGAACACAGAAAGATTTGTTGATGGCGTTTATCTTCCTGGCTAACCTTGGGCCATTTCAAATGTTTACTTTCTTTTTTAAATCAACTAATTTTGATATACTATGACAGCTATTACACTTTCAAAAAAGGCACAAGATGGTCTGTTGCATCCACCTATTAATAATTTAGACCTTTTAAAGATATATTTTTTTATAGATTTTATAGAGTTTTCTGAACATGTCTTCTGAAGGGGTTGGTTAATTGTTGGTAAGCAGATAGCAAACAGTATGGAACAAGTGTGGCTGAGTGTGAGTGCGCCGCCTAGTGGCAGGGAGGAGTTAAACTTTAAAATCGTCATTAAAATGTGCTTTTAATTGTATAAATCTTTGCTTTAATAAAGAGATATTTACTAAAAACAGGTGGGATGTAAACAACCTTTTAAATTTGTTGGGAGCAGCGATGGTTAAAAAGTCTAAGAACTGCTTAATGGTAAGAATCTGGGATAACGGTCTGTGGATTATTTATATTCCTAAAATGATTTCTTCAATCTGTATTTTCTCATATTTAGTGTGTTTGTAAATGCAAAATGGTTTGTTAAAATAAAAGAAAAACATAGAAGCTTCAGACTTTCCAGAAAATACGATCAAGTTATTATTTCTATTTATTGTTTTAAAGAACACCTCATACTTTTATCAGCGATTTAAAAAATTCTTTCTGAGGGTAAAATATACGTCTGAAGCATTTATACCCAGTGTGGCTTTCCTCCTGTTTTTGTGTGTTTTTTGTTTTTTTTACTAATAAAAAAGATAATTCCTAAGTTTTAATATCAGTTTGGTTAATAACAACCGAACTCCACTTTGAGCCAGTCTTTGTATTTCAGCACTCCATCTATTAATGATTAAGGATTCCAGATTCATTAAAAACAGCAGAATATGGCTTTATTTCATTGACTCCGTTAACATAACAGTGTGCATGACGATACATTTTCCTACAGGGCCTTCACTGTTCAAAGCACAGGGAGGGGGCCCAATCCTCATTGACTCAACGTGCAAAAACAGCCAGAGAAACTCAGTTGGAGGCTTTTCACCCATGTCAAAAACTGGTTTCCTCCATCTGAGATCCTGCTGTGCTTAATCTCTAATCAATATTAACTTTTCATTTCATTTTTCAAATCCCCTCTACATCATCAGGAGCTCAGATGGCTTCTGTCTTCCAATCATAAGTACGTCTGACTGGCTTTTCTGAACACACAGCCTGCTTCTGTCTGTAGAGGAGGAGGCGACACCCCAGCTGCTATGAAAAAATGCTTTTTTTTTCTGTATCACTTCTGCACATGCTGTGGTGAACGGCTGGAACTGTAGCATACAGTACTGGTGTTGGAACATCTGCTGTAAAGTCTGGTCCCAGCAGAAAGTTACAGCATTCACCCATGAATCAGCTTGTTTTCTAATGTGCTAATTGATGAGCAGCTGCAGCTGGTGGCTTCAGCTAGTGGCTGTATTATATACAGTGATGTGAAAAGTCTTTGCTCCATTACAGATTTAGCCTGTAATGGAGCATTTTAAAGTCGTAAAATTAATCTCATAGTTTTACAACTTTATTCAACTATTATTCTTTTTTTCTTGTAATTTTACGACTTTATTCTCGAAATAGAAGAAAATAAATCTGTAGCCTGGCCCTAATACTCCGTTGTCCAAGATTATTATCTCCTTATCACAAGAAAACAGTTATTGATTTCTTGAGATAACGAGATGATTAACCTGTATGACAAATGAATGAAGCTGGCCAACAGCCCTGGATTCCCAGTCCATCCGTGCTTGCGCTGCCCGTAGTTTTGCAGTCGTGGTACCATGTGTGCACAAAAAAAAAATCAGTTTTCTAGTTTCCTTTTTCTTTTTACTCATTGTCAGGTCGTGGTTGATGACTGGATTGCATGGAATACAGTAGAAACAAATCTGTTTTTTTCATCAAAATCTTTAATCTGAACTCATTTTGGGGGTAATGCATTTTATACCAGTTACAGGTGTAACACTGGGGCTGTTCAGAAAACACTCGGGGACAGAACACCGCCGCTAAGGCGCTGGAGGCCCAGGTTTAATGGCTTATGAATCAGAAGTGGAAGCAGATCATCAAACCAAGAACGTCATCTCGTTACCTAAAGTTTAACCTCGGGATTATTTACATTATTACACATAGGCTGCCTTGACTTAGACCTATAAATCCTCTCCCACTGTTGTGGTATTCAAGGATGCAATCAGTTTTAACACACAGCGATCACCTCGTTAACACAAAAACACTGATTTAATTATCTTTAGATAATGAGAAAATTAACTCGTTTTCTTGAGAAAACCACTGAAGAAGGACTGGAGGGACACGGCTGCTCTCTGGTTCTAAAGAAATAAGTCCATTGATGGTTTATTCAGGAGATCAGAGGTAAGGGATGAGATGTTTGAAGGACTAACAGTAAAACAGTGATATCTGCAACATTTAGGATGCCCTGAAAGAGAGAAACAAATGAAAAGCTTCAAAGTGAGATATATATTTTTTGTTTTTTGCAGCAGAGGGAGTAAACATTACAAAAACATCTATGTAAGCTATATTTGCCATGGAGAGAGGCAAAATGTGGTCAAACCCCCACTGCTAGATATAAACTAACCAACCTCTGACATTTTAATGGAGTGGACAGCAGGAGATCATTTTGGACGGGCCATACTGGGCCTCCCCCTGTGAGACATATGCACACACAGACACCTACACTCTCCGCCTGCGCGTGCGACGGAGTCTGCCTCTCTGCTGTGGGGGAAATGATGGATAGCTGTCACCTACAGGTCTCTCGCATTCGCCATCCCTATTTACGCAGGGTATGTTGATGTGTGCTGCTGAGTGTGATAAATAGCCGTGAGAGCAGAGGTCTTAGTGGTTTTGTCCAGAGTCCATTAAACACCTGTTCACTGGCCTAATGTGTGCGGCTCCATGGCCTCAGGATGGTGAGGACGTACAGCAGCAGACAGGCTCAGTATTCCAGTAGAGGGAGGATAGCATCCCTCTGACGTAAAAATCATCTAAATCCTCCTCCCTCTAAAACTGTCCCCTCTCCATCACTGCTATTCTTAAAGTAAATGCATAACTTATAACTATATTATATAACTTCACCATGATAAGTGTTGAGTAAATAAATAATAAAATCTGAGGGTACAGCTGAACAAGCAGACATGCAGGGATATTTATAGTTATTATAGTTATTTTCAAATAATCGATGCCTGATGGTGCAGAGCAGCTGAATTAAAGGTGGTACGCTGCCAACTAGTGGCAGGAGGTTTAAATGTTATATAGAAGTAAAACAATAAAACTAAACCAGCGGGAGCTTCATTCACATTGAAAAAGAGATCAAAGTAAAACAATCGAAAACTAAACACTGGAAATTCAAATACTGAAAACTTCAACCTTGCTACCAATAAATGAAAATAATGTGATTATTCTCTCATATTATGCTGCAGCTTCTTTTTTTCAGAGAGACGGGACGTTTCTGAATTCACAAGAACACGTGAACGGACTCGTGTCCTCGCCAAGTATGTTCTTTAGAAGAACACAGGAAAGTGTGAACTTGGTGAAAACAGGAGCACGAAGCATAAATCTGGGTCAATTGAAACAGAAGTGTACTGATGACATCACCAAACGCTCAGCTCGTATGGAGCTGCATTTCACCTCCTGTTATTAATAGACTCTATAATAGTAAACATTTTTCATTTAGTGGGGGAATATTAATTAAAGCTACAGTGTGTAATAATTACAGGGATATACAGTCCGAAATGTAATATATTATACATAACTATGTTATTTATCATCATCTACGAGCTCAGCCTCTTAACCTTAATATTTGCGTTGCCTTAGAATTCGTTATTTATAATTACATAGGAGCGGGTCTCGCAGCCATGGAGGCAGACATCTTTGCGCTACGGCAGCGCAGAGCCAACAAACTAGCGATTGCGAGATCGCCCCATTACGCTCAAAAGTAACTACGGCAAGTTGTTTAAGTCTACATGAAATCTATACCCTACACAGACTAATGAAATACTATCTGTAAAATTATCTATGTAAACAAACCTCATCACTTGAGAAGGTAGGTGATGCGGACGTCGTGGAAGACATTTTGTCCCGTAACGCTCGCCGTACTGTTGGGGGGGAGAAGCGGTGGGGGGGAGATGTTCATGTTGCTGCGGTCTGCAGTCTGGACGTTAGATGTCGCTGAAAATTACACACTGTAGCTTTAACACAGTCAGATAAACTGTAACAGCTGTAATTGTGTACTGTCTCTTTAAGATAGTGTGGTATTGCTAGGCGCCACTGCTTCTCTGTAGAGAGCGCGGGAGATGTGATGCAGAGAGATACAGGTACTCATACGGACATATTATTTACCTACATTTTCTTTGTAATGTTAGGGGTTGTTTTGTGTGATAATATAGCAGCCATTCAACCGGGCTTTGTAAGGTTGGTGAAGAGCGTGTTTTATTAAAGGACGACACTGTGGAAGTCCCAGTGTTAGTGTGGCTGTGAGTTTTTGACCGCCCTTTCCTTCCTTAAATGCAACCCTAAGCGTTACAAAACAAAATCAAATCAACATTTTGTCAAATAAAACAAAAAACTATCAGAGCCAGCGGTCCTTCACACACGGCTATGCAGAGAGAGGGCTGCTGCAGACGGCTAGGATTAGATCTGGCTAGAGTTAGCCTCGGAGCTCCACTGGTTGCCGTGGTCCTCACAACTTCAGAAATTGTTTTTTTTTTTTTTTTTTTTATTATGCACTAAAACAGTAAATGGGCCTCAAATGATCTAAAAACATACTTTTATCGAACAACAGCAACAAAAAAGAGAACATTTAATTTAATACTCTGAGCTCTGTGAGCGCTCCATTGGAAGCTCCTGCTGCCGCAGTGCATGCTGGGACAGCTGTCAATCTCAAGAATGGACAAGTCTGCTCTGATGCATGCTGGGTAAATAGGGAGGGGCTAGAACAACATCCGCGGACTTTGTCCGTTCTCTGTCTTCTTGTTCTTGTGAATTGGAACAGTGCTAGGGCTGAGGCTGATGACGCTTCACGAGGACACGAGAACACACAAGTACACGTATTGAGAAACAGCCATGGTTTCAGTCCCACTGCAGAGTTCCTTCAAATGTGATGTAACTACAAGCTGCCATTATTTTGGCTTTGGGGGCGGGGCTAAACTAAAGGGACCTTTCTATTCTGTTTTTCTGTACTATTCATAATTTCCTGCATTTAAGTTATCTTCAAGACCTTTTGTTCAACCACCAGTAACAGTATTATTATCATTATTATCTTGATTAGCTGAGCCCAATGAACCTGCCTCCCTCTGTGTTCTGGTTCTGATAGCGACCGCTTCCGTGGAAACATTCACCTTTCTAGATTAAATCCTACATCATAGAACCAATGGTTATATCTGTTTTGGTGTCTAACCTCCGCAAGGCGGCGCTCTGGATAACATGACTCATTGAGTCAGGGATCTGACCCTCTCAAGTTGCATAGGTGAGTTTTTGTGAAGAGCAGCCTGGATGGAGCATCAATACACACTAAGATCTGATTATTGACCTAAAACATAATTTAATAGATTGCTAATTAAGCCAATACTGGGGTCAAAGGTTACACAGTGCTGCTTTGATAGAAAGCAGGAAAAAAAGGTACTAATTAACAAACTAAATAGAAATACACATATACAGTATGTAGCTTAGTTCTGTTGATATGTGAGCTTTCCACCTCAGCTCTATCCTCCCTGAAAGCAAGTGTTGCCCACATTTCATTAGAATAGGGATGTGATGCTTTGACTCCATCCAGGATGGTTCTTAGACAGGAGTCGGTAACCCGCGGCTCCAGAGCCACAGCGCCCCCATTTTTAATATGGTGTGCAGGAGGTCAAACAAACATTCATTATGTTTCCAATGCTATAAACATTTGTATAATATATAAATGTAAACATTAATAGTAAACATTTCTTGCAACAAAAATTTGCGGCATAGCCATAGAGAGCTATAGAGAGCTATAGAGAACCTGCAACACGTTATAGCGTGGCGCGGCGCCAGGCAAACAAAGCGGTGGGTGTGTCATGGATCCCAAAGGGAAAAACAGGAAGACAGCTGATGAGAACAGAGGATTCAAAAGACAATGGACCAAATTATTTGCTTACATTACCAATGTGGATTTTTAGTTTGGTAAATACATTTTTAACTTCAAATAAAATTTTGCAAATTAAATATTTAGTTCGGTAAAAAAAATATTTAGCTCCAAACTAAATATTTAATCTGCAAACTAAATATTTATTTAACAAGGTAAGATTTTTATAAATGAATGAATGACATATTAAAAAAATGACCACTTAATCTTGTCCTAAAACACACTAAATAACCATAAATATTGCTCCTAATTTTTGTCTGCTGAACTTTACAAATGGCGCCCCATGGCCAACCTCTGTTCTAAGGCATTAGGAGACCAATGGGTTAAATGACAGGATATTAATGAAGGACGCAGCACTGGGACGGAGTTTCGAACTCACCAGCAAGAGCCAAATAGCAGAAAAACAGCCTCAGTTTCTATGGTTTGAGTATTATTTTGTCTTTTCCAGTTTGGTTATTTTATCTTTTGTTATCTGGATTTCTGAAGCATCCCAGTTAATACCAGCAATCTTTGTCACTGTATCTTTTAAGGTGCTGTGCCCCCTGGGGCGCGGGGGGGGGGGGGGGGGGGGGGGGGGGGGGGGGGATAGGGGGGGTCGGAGGAAGATCAGCTTTTGTCTTATGTTTTTGTTTTTCTAGTTAATGTTCTTGAAAATCATTTAAAACTTTACAATAAAAAAGAGAACAGAGATGTGAACTAAAGTGGATTGAATGCTTCCCTTTATCGTTATATTGGTGTCAGCTTGCACCAACATTTTATAAATTAAAAAATAACAAAAAAATGAAATGAAAGAAATGCATGAAGAACCATGTGGGTCCCTCACTGGGATGCTGCTCACACATGAATACAGAAGCCTCTGGAAAAAAAGGCAGATCTTGGAATCTCAGGACTACATTTGTGTTGCTCGGCAACAACTTTTTTTTTTTTTGGTCGGCTCAAAATATTATTTTTGTACGCTGTGACTTCTTGAGAGAATTTGTGCTGTATTAAAATGTATCAGCATGTATTAGGCTGGGCCGTGGACATGAATGTAGTGAGAGTCAGAGTGTCCTCATCACTGCATGGCCGCTCTTGCATGGAGAGAGATGACAAGCAGTCTGTGGGCTAGCTCTGATTATGACTGCAGCCTTGGGATGACATAGCCGTCACTGCAGAGAAGGCTGCAGCCATAGCTGCTCTACGCCTGTTATGGTTACGGTTGTGACACTTGTGTTTTTAGGGATGTAAAAATGGCTTCATGTGTGCTTTTGAGTTGTTCTACTCCTGTATTCTGTGTGGAACACAGGGGCAGCGAGGGTTCAGAAAACAACAGCTGCACATTTCCACTGCACCACTGAAAGTACAGTCAGGAGAAATGCTTTATCTGGTCTGACAGTGGCTACAGAGGCACCCCATCCCAGCATCTGGATACAGTCAGAGAAGAAACATGAACAATGAACAGTCTGTGCATCATCAGTTAAAGCAGTGGAAATTCTATTTAAATGTCAAATCAAATGTACTCTTTATCAGACCATATTGTCCCAAAATTTAGAACATTTCTATAAAAAAAAAAAAATCCTGTCTAAAAATTTGTGGGGGTTTTTGTGTCATCTTATGCAGTCCAGTTAGTTATACGTCAGCCTGAACACCTAAATTCGGCCAATCATATATCAACAATCATCTGTCAATCAAATTTTTTCGGTCATGGCATCTTGATTCATGTGTCGCAGCTAATATACGCAAAGGTTGAAATCAGAATCATTTCCTTTCCCATTGAGTTCCTTCCCAGTGTTCACGGGGATGGACGTCTGTGTCTTCAGCAGGCGTAGAGCTAACAGAACTGGCAGCGTTGCGAGGCAAGGGCTCAAACATGGACGGCTGGAAGCCTTCTACACCAAACCAAGCTTCTGCAGCCCTGGCGTCCTCTTCCACAACATCTTCTTCCCCGCTTTCCTCCTCTAAATAAAAAATGTATGATGGAGGAGACTCATCCACGACCTCCGACACTAAACCCTCCTCCTCTTGCATGTTTCCTCTTTCCATAGCGTTCCTTGACAGTGTCGTTTCTAAGTCACCAATTTAGTGCTACTTGGTCCCAATGGAATTTCCCATTGGGAACCTACTAGCACTAAGTTGCTAACTGGTTAGCAATATGCTTCAGAGAAACTGGCCACAATCAAACCAGCTTGTGAACCTTCCACCACAACAACCCCGCCCTTTTAATAAATGGCCAATCAAATTCACTTTATTCACTCGCGTAAAGTCAGGCACCACTCGGGAGAATTCGGAAATGCAATGGTTGGAAAAGCCACTTCCCTATGACTTTAAATACAGAAAATGAATTAAAATGTAACTAAAATGAGTGTACCTCATCTTGCTAATTACCAATGTTTTGGCATTGATTTTGTATCAGTGGGTCACGACGTCTGGCAAGATGGTGGAGAAAAATCCTCCAACACATAAGAACAACGCTCTCATGTTAAAGCTCCGCTGGCCATGTCTGTGCCCATCTTATTCACGGCATTTCTCCAATATTAAACGCTGGCAGTAAGACTCTGACATGTCATAAGTTGGACTTTAACTTCTTGGCTCCTGTAGATTTATATTAGCCTGGGTGCCATTCCGAACTTAGTCCCGCCCACAACGTTTGAGGTCGGGAAGTTCGGTCTGGCATTGCTCAATAGTAGCGCGAGTATGCTCGCACAATATCTGGCGATCCAATCAAATTGTCAGGGCGGGCTTTATACGATGATGGACAGATGATTAACAGTAACGTAATAAACCATGTGACCAAAGCGCGCTTGGGTGACAACAACAATGGCTGCCGCTGGAGAGTTGAGGTGAGTAGATTCTGCTATTAGGTCTGTTCTAGAAGATATCGACAGCAAATTAATTTTAAAAGAGGAACAGAGAAACGCGATCAAGTCTCACCTTCTTATTCTAGGCGAGCAGCTGCACGCTTTGATTTTTGTTGACAACAACTATGCGTCGTTTAACATACGTCACGCACTCCGTTGCTCTTATTAGTTGTAGGTCTATCCAATTGAGTGCAGAGGCATTTTTTTTCCTGGTTCGTTCAAAACACGCCCCATAATCACAGCTCTATGGAGCAGCATCAGACTCATATTCTGACTAGAATTGAGTCGGACTACGTCAGGCTAGATTTATATTGAGTTAAAGTGCAAAAAAACTACCAACCATGGACTTAATATTTATAATTATTTGATTAATATGAGGGAATAACAACTTTCCCTCTTTCGAACCAACACAACAACATAAAGCTGTGTTCTGACCCTAAGAAGCTGCCTGTTGTCCCTCCTAATTCTGCTAAACATCTCTCTAATGGCCCCAACATCAGCCGCTGACATGGCTGTCACCGTCATGACCCGGGAATAACATCACTACTAAGGAAATGGTCCAGACCAGGCTGGGGCTGTCACTGCCAAAGGAAGACATTAGACGGATTGTCCCTACCCTGCTGTTGAGCCCCAGCGGGTGATGTACACCCCATATTCACCCTGAATCATGGTTAATTGTATGGAGAGGACTTTAATAAGCCAAAAAGGTGTCAGGTATTATATGGATAATGTCCTCCACTCTGTCGTGGATGCCAGCGTAATCAAGTTAGCCTGACGGGAGCACTTACCATTAACATCAGCACCGGTGATAGCTCCTTACTCTAACTTCCCTTCCTTACTTCCATAGAAGCTATAATGATCTCTCACCATCCACCGTCCTGCTCCCTCCTTTTTCTCCCTCCCACCTCCACATTCCCACATCCTCCCTTCATCTCTCCGTGTTTATAAGCAAGCCCGTCCTCTCTCCTCTTTTGTCCATTTTAATTACATTTGAAAATTGATTCTTTCGCAGCTTCGTCATTACATTGTGATTAGAAAACCGCACACACCATCAGAGGCAATGGGTGTGAATGCCTAATGAAGAGTCAGCAGTGTGGTGGCAAGCAACAATGGAACCCAAACAAAATAGAAAGAGTGCACACATGCTTAGCTGCGTGCCAGAGAGCACTCCTGCTCACCACTAATAACATGTCACTACATCTGCTTCACCAGGATAGCCTATCTACAGTATATACAGTAGTCTAGTTGTAAAAAAAAAGAAGGGGGATGATGGAATTTTTTATTTTTTGGAAGCATACATAGCGGTACGCTGGTTAAGATCTTCAGTCATCCAGGTCATAGTTATTCCAAAAAAGTACATAAAAAACAACAATCCCATATTCTTATCTTCAGCTACCATAGTGTACGTGTCAGTTCAATCTGAAAAACTCACACGAAGACAAAACACAATTAGTAGAAATGTATTGATACAATTACTTTTACTTTGATGCTCAGACATCAGCAGTTCAGTTCAGTAGATGTGCAGTAGTAGTAGTACACCTTTCACACACACATTCACATTTCACAAATAAAAAAAATAAAGGAAACACAAGAAACACACAAAATATTAGAAAAAGATAAAAGTAAGCTGGATAAAAGAGAGAAATAAATAAATATGTGTATTGCAGGGGATGAATGAGAGCGTAGGCCTATATGCATGCAACAAATGACTATCTGCTTTTCCTGGTATGGTTTAGCAGCTGAACAGATGAGGGAATAAAGGAGTGTTTGTATCTATTGGTCTAAACTGGTGGATATCTAAAACGGGAACCAGAGGGTAGAAACTGGAATTCGCTATGTAATTATCCAAGATGGACCTTTTATTCTGGTTTAATTTGCATGTTTTCTGAGCCAAAATTAGTGTTTGTGCTACTATCTAAAGCTTCTAACGCAATGCTGATTTTGACATTTGGAGTTGAAAAATGCTTCCTGGATGGGAAGCAAAACATTTTCAAACTTGGACACAAAGTCCAGTGGATTGATTTTCAACTGTTTTGGAACTATACATAGCCTAATTAATATATTCTATTAACCTAAAGCAATATGCTTGGTATGGTTGTTACATGTCAGGTACGGAGGTCATTGACCTTGACCTAGGGACCTTCCAGTAGAACTTCAGTCGGTCCCTGGACTGGCATGGCTATCACTGCCCTACAGAGTTAGGGACTCATTTCCCACTGGGATCAGCTTCATAGTCATGAACAGAGATGTCAAGTAACGAAGTACAAATACTTTTTAGCTGTCTATACTTTACTCCATTACTTATTTTTCTTCCTACTTCTGACTTCTACTCATTACATTTTCACACAAGTATCTTTACTTTCTATTCCTTACATTTGTAAAACAAACGTTACTCGTTACTCCTGGCTTCTGTTTAATGTTTATAAATATTTATTTCCCGTCATGTGCTCCATCCAATGCAGATCATTGGCTCCATCCTCATCTAGTGAAAACTAGTGTAATTGGATAAGTCATATAACGCAAACACTCATTGGTTAGTTAAAGGAAATCATCAGAAGCAAGCAGGTGTTCTTCAAACTGCTAACGTGAATTGTCTATGCCATGCTACAATGTAGGATTCAGAATAAGATGTTGAAATGTCTGAAAGGTCGGACACAGGCGAGAGCGTATCGGGAGACGGAGACCAACAAGACCTCCCTCATCCTTGGCCCTATCTCAAAGAAGTTTTACAAATAGTCGAAAATTTGAGCTTTAAAACTCATACAGTGGCATCTGGCTGTTTTTTTAAAGGTTACTTTATACTTTTATACTTTAAGTAGTTTTTGGAGCACATACTTTTTCACTTTTACTTGAGTAAAGAGGTCAAATTGATAAACTGCAGTATCTATACTTCTACTTAAGTAACACATGTGTGTACTTTGGCACCACTGATCATGGTAGGCCACTTCTTTGATTTTATTTGGCTTAGGCTACTCTTAAGCCCACCACCCGCCAAATGTTGAAAGGGCAATATTATTGCCACTACTGTTAATTTAAAGTAGATATTTTACACAATTAGAAATAAAATGTTACAGGGGATGGTATGGGGGGATGGTCATTTAATAAGGGGGTTGCCATCCCCCTTCATTCCCCCTCTACTCCAGTACGGAGTATATATACACTATATTGCCAAAAGTATTTGCTCACCCATCCAAATTATTGGAATCAGGTGTTCCAATCACTTCCATGGCCACAGGTGTATAAATTCAAGCACCTAGGCATGCAGACTGTTTTTACAAACATTTGTGAAAGAATGGGTCGCTCTCAGGAGCTCAGTGAATTCCAGCGTGGAACTGTGATAGGATGCCACCTGTGCAACAAATCCAGTCGTGAAATTTCCTCGCTCCTAAATATTCCACAGTCAACTGTCAGCTGTATTATAAGAAAATGGAAGTGTTTGGGAACGACAGCAACTCAGCCACGAAGTGGTAGGCCACGTAAACTGACGGAGCGGGGTCAGCGGATGCTGACGCGCATAGTGCGAAGAGGTCGCCAACTTTCTGCAGAGTCAATCACTACAGACCTCCAAACTTCATGTGGCCTTCAGATTAGCTCAAGAACAGTGCGCAGAGAGCTTCATGGAATGGGTTTCCATGGTCGAGCAGCTGCATCCAAGCCATACATCACCAAGTGCAATGCAAAGCGTCGGATGCGGTGGTGTAAAGCACGCCGCCACTGGACTCTAGAGCAGTGGAGACGCGTTCTCTGGAGTGACGAATCGCGCTTCTCCATCTGGCAATCTGATGGGAGGGGTCTGGGTTTGGCGGTTGCCAGGAGAACGGTACTTGTCTGACTGCATTGTGCCAAGTGTAAAGTTTGGTGGAGGGGGGATTATGGTGTGGGGTTGTTTTTCAGGAGCTGGGCTTGGCCCCTTAGTTCCAGTGAAAGGAACTCTGAATGCTTCAGCATCCCAAGACATTTTGGACAATTCCATGCTCCCAACTTTGTGGGAACAGTTTGGAGCTGGCCCCTTCCTCTTCCAACATGACTGTGCACCAGTGCACAAAGCAAGGTCCATAAAGACATGGATGACAGAGTCTGGTGTGGATGAACTTGACTGGCCTGCACAGAGTCCTGACCTCAACCCGATAGAACACCTTTGGGATGAATTAGAGCGGAGACTGAGAGCCAGGCCTTCTCGTCCAACATCAGTGTGCGACCTCACAAATGCGCTTCTGGAAGAATGGTCAAAAATTCCCATAAACACACTCCTAAACCTTGTGGACAGCCTTCCCAGAAGAGTTGAAGCTGTTCTAGCTGCAAAGGGTGGACCGACGTCATATTGAACCCTATGGATTAGGAACGGGATGTCACTTAAGCTCATATGTGAGTCAAGGCAGGTGAGCAAATACTTTTGGCAATATAGTGTATGTCTGTACAGAACAAGAGGATAAAAATAGAAACAGGAATGCACTGCGTGTGAATTTAAAATTTACGCATTTTTCCGCAGAAAGAGGGGAGGAGACATTAAGTTGGACGCTCTGAGATCCCTGAGATTTTAATCAGCTAGTGCTCATGTCTAAGATGTTATACAGGAGCTTTAGTCATTTGTTTGTTCTATGGCAGGATGTCTTTCTCTTAGAAGTTGGGCTCTTTTGAGTGATTATGTGTTAAGTGACCCACTCGCTTGCAGCGACGTAGCCTGAAAGCACGAATGACTTTCAGGTAATTACTATCTGCTGTCGTTATTGGTGCTTAATCTGACACGATTATTCAGAAGATTCACTGGAGAATTTTTTCTGAAAGGCCTCAGCAAGGATGTGGTAAGTAAGATCGAAGGTGACCCAGAAAAATCATAAAACCAACAGTCATCACACGCATCAAAGAGCTGCAGAGGGCCGGTAATTTCCATCTGAATGGATCAGTTAGATCATTCTCGTTTAATCTGGTGTGCAGAAACAAAAGACCACATCATTTCCTAAAAGTGTTTTAGGGAACAGTGGATTGTGGATATGCAAAACGGTTTAAGTCTTTCATGTCTCTCTTTAAACTTGAAAATGTCCAGATTTGACTGTCAATAATTTTGTGTTTTTATTTTTTACAGATCTTTTAGGATTTTTTTTCTCTCTCCCATACCCTCTCCCTTTTTTTGCCTCTGCTAATTGAGCCTCCTCCTATTTCTTTCAAATGTTTCTCCATGTTGAGAACGGCATTCATAACTCCCATAAATATGCAACCAGTGAGGCGTTGCTCTGATGCACCTTCAGCTGCGGATACGCACCAGTGCAGCAAATTACACTGCATTTTACTGGGTAGAAAAAAAAGAGACTTTTAAAATGGTGATGAGGAAATGAGAATTAGACGTGTTTCCATCCATCAGAGTAAATCAAAGCACTATGTTACGTTGACATCATAGTTGGCTGTAAAAGACAGGAAGTAAAGTTAGCAAGCTAATGCTGACCACAGACCAGTGATGGACTGATGTCCCAATTAAATGTCTCGCAAGTGGACAAGTTACTCTTCCTTTATCAAAAGAAGATCTCTGACATGGTAGCTGGTTCGGAGCCCGTCTGCCTGGCTGTGTGTTTCCTGGACGGGGCCGCCTTTAATAGCTGCTTTTTGTATCTCTGCTTCTGTCTCCTTGAACCCCAGTCGGCCTCAGCAGATGGCCGCTCACACTGAGCCTGGTTCTGCTGAAGGTTTCTTCCTGTTAAAAGGGCGTTTTTCCTCTCCACTGTCGCTACAAGCATGCTTAGTGTGAGGGATTGCTGAAGAGTCAATGAGTCGATGCAATCAGCTGGTTTTCCTTAAATAGAAAACTTTGAATCAATTTGACTGGATGATCTGGTGAACTGTAAAATGAAATGTGTTGTGAATTGGTGCTATATAAATAAACTAAATTAAATTGAAGATCAAACAATGGATTCCTGGCATAAGTAGAAGATTGTGTGCCTGAAGAAAATGTCTGTCGAAGATGTAGAAGATGGATAGATAATTGGATTCTTGATAACAGAATTTCTACTGTTTGGAGTTTGTGGATACTTGGTATATTGTGCTATTCGGAGGATGTTGGGCTCTTTTGGCCACTGTAAAGCTACCCCCAAGGTATGAGGGGTTCTGCAGGGCTATTAATAATCGGACAGAGATGTTAAGGGAGAAGAACCGTAAACTGGATGCAATCCCTGCACAAGATTGCAGGCTGGCTGTGGTTCCTGGACTCAGAGGTGAAATAGTATAATCTTGGAGTGGAGCATAAAATCTGTTCTATTGGGTTTGGCCAGGATGAGACTCCAGCAATACTCTAAAGGCTGGAAAAAAAATTATAATAACAGCCAGCCTGACCCAAACAATTTGCCTCCTCACTGTCCTAGAGAGACCTTTATCTAAGCAACTCTACTGGGATAAAATGTAGATATGAGGCTCTGCCCTCTGCTCCTTCCCTCCTCTGAAGACATCGGTGAAGCTGCCTTATTGTTCAGATGACGAACTGTTACATCTGTCAAGGTCTTTGATCCACATCTTCATGGACTTACTTTGCAAACACGCTGCTCAGATATGATATATGCACCTCTCATCCTCCTCGACGTTTCTGCTAGATCTCATGTTATCCATGTTGGCTTAAATCTTATTAAGAATAAAGTATAAAATATGATTTTTTTCCTCCTCTCACTGATTGTGGTCTTTCTTTCTGTTTTTCTGATTTTGGCAACAGAATCGGCTGTTATTCGTATTTTTTTTTTATTTGTTATTTATTTTTTAATATAATGCACTAAATGGCATCTCTCTAACTATCTATAAATATAAATATTAGTGTATTACAGTTCTTTTGTGTTCTCAACAATAGGAAAGCATTCAATAAATATATGTTAGTGCTCATTTACTTTAAAAACATAATCAAAGCATTCAGGTCGAGTAACTGTATTAACTTAGAGCGTTCCCCCCAACTTTCATTACAAAGTTACACCCTTGCCGTGAAGTAAAAGTTTAATCTAATCTTTACATCAAAAAAGTTAGAATCTACATCAAGCGAGTGTGAAACAAATTTTTTCCAAATTAATTTAATTGTTTGGAATTATTTTGTTTCCTTTACCGGGTAGGCTCTTCTAATGCAGTATGGCAAAATGCACATTGAAGTACTTCTGATATTTTATCTCAAACTCAACGCTATTGCTGACATTTTGAACTGAAAAGCCTTCTGGATGGGAAGTGTCTTTAAACTTGGAAAGCAAGTCCAGTGGATTGTTTTTCTACTTTTTTTTTTTTTTTTTAAACCATGACCTGGATGACTGAGAATCTTAACCAACGTATCTTTATGTCTTTGGACTCACTCATTTTGGGAATTGCAGATATTAATTACAAATTTGAACAGTAGATATATATGAATATTTTTCTGAACTCGTATTTATCTTTTCCTCCATTGTTATCAAATCAGATTTAATGCTTTTCTGGACTAATAACATCACTAAGTGATCCTGCATCCAAGACACCTTTAGAATTTTCTTTTTTAAACTAGCTAATAAACATAAAATATATTTACTCATTGCTGTCTTAAAAAAACAGTACAAACAGGACCTCACTGGATAATGCTATTTCAAATCTGGCGGAACTTTTATTTCAGCATTTAGGTTGAAAATAAGAGTTTCTAGTCACATAGCACTGCTGGATTCACCTTCAAAAGGTACAAAATTGAAATAGAAAACAACCCTGGCAATGTTTTCTTTGCTGCTGTATATTATTTCCTATAACACTGATAAAGTAGCAAAGGAAAAAGAAGGGCCTTCAAAGTATTAAGAAAATGACCTCAAATGGATAAAGGAATGAAAAAAGTAATATAGCGTTATTGTGCCTTGAAAAACTTCAAATACCTAGCAAAATCTCTACATTTTGTTATGACACAATAAGGTCTTTTAATTGTTTTTGTTGTGAAAGCGCAACAAAAAGTGGCAGAAGAATCCAGTTTTAATTGGTTTTTAAAAACCAGTGACTGGTGTGACACTAATTTCACTCTCCCCATTTCTTTCTGCAGAACGACCTGATATAGTTTGATATATACTTGTTATAAAAGCCAATAATATATGCTTGTTAAGATTATTTTCCACAATTCATCAACACTGGAAAGAGCTATTACATGGAGACACAGTAGAAAATCTATGTAAAGATGCACCAAAATGAAATGATGTCACCATCTTTCACTAAAGCACACATGAAGCGTCCCTGAGGTACTTGGTTTGTGGCTTGTACCAGATGGTCTGAATTCCACAGCCAAAAAGAAACTGAGATTCACTAAAAGGCAGTGAGCTGCTCTTTATCTGGTTCTGGGTCTTTTTTCTGTCCCCCCTCCTCCATCAGTGTCTTTTTTTATTCCTCCATCTGTCAAGCTAAGCTTGTCTGATGGAGCTTGCTACATAGCAAGCTTTAACAGAGCTAGACTTTTCTTTTAAAACAACATGAATGAAAAACTCATCTGTCAATCTAGAAAGGGATGTTAGAACCAAGAAGACCATCTAAACACAGCTGGCCTCACCACACTTAAAGCAACAATGAGCAACTTTTAGTCACTAGGTTCAGCAGACCTGAAAGCTGTCAGTCCATGAACCAGCCTCCCTCTGTGGTTTGGGATCTGATAGCAAAGCCCTTTAGACCAGCAGATAGAGAAGTCATGAAGTTCCCACTAAATAATGGCTACATTTCACCCTCTAGATCAGAGGTCAGGGGGTCCGGATCCAGATCCACCAGCTGGCCAACCTGATTTAAAACGTTTATAAATTACTGCATGTTATCTGACGACAGTGTCTAACTTCACTTGCGCTGCTTCTCCTGTTAATACGGTAAAGCCCTCCAGAGCGTCAGGCACCAGGCTGCATGTGATCCAAATGATCCAATGAGCTGCTGTCAGTCTGGGTTGCTGCTGCTGCTACTTTTAGACACAGCAGGCAAACCTGTGGCAAGCCGGGCGATGGGAAAGAAGGAGAAGATGATGAGAAAAAGAGAGCAGAGAAAGAGTGGACTGCGGGAAGAACTGTGCTGAACTGGTGAAAGAAAAGTGAAATGGTGCTCAAAGATGACCCTGAACATTTAGAGGATGTTTGGCTCAACCTGCTGCTGTGAAGCAGGATTCTCCACCATGAACAGAATCAAAAATAAATATGGATCCAGGCTCAAAATGAGCTCCTTGATATGTGCTTTAGAATGGCTTTGTCTCCATTCAAACCCAGGTTTAAAGCCTTGCAGGGCAGCATAAAGCCCACTGCCAACATTAAGCCATAGGAAGGAAAGAAGAAATAAACGGTCAATTAAGGTGTTTTATAAAATATGTGAATCAGGAAGTTGTTTATATACCAAACTTAACGATTTTTGTTCTCTACTTAATAGAACACTTTAGATTTTAAATTGAAAGAATGTTCTATTTTTTGTATATTTTCTTATTCAAAAATTCAATGTATAACATGGATGCATAAAAACCTAATTTATTTCAGTGTTAAATTCTGTTTAAAGTAGCAAATTATAATTTTAAAAAAGGCTCTGGACCTTTACTGGTTGATGATTGTCTTTATTTTGGACCCCACTGATTCATAATTGGTTCCCCCCTGATCTAGATTAAATCCTACATCATAGATCGAACAAAATGTCTGATCCGGTAAAGGGTTAGATCTGTTTGGTTGACTAGCAACTGTTGCTTAGCTAGCTCTGGTGATTGAGAGTGTCGCTACCCGATCCGTCCCGGAAGCTTGATCATATACACATCCAGATATACATCCGGCTAACCCTCGATTTTATTTTGTTAAAAACACCTAAATGATATTTTCCCTCCCCATAAATAGTAAACGTACTAAAATATAATCTGTTAAAAGTTAACAATGTATTTCCTGAGAAAATGAATACCTTAAAATCCTTTCTGTTTTAACATTCATCTCTTTCGATCTGCACATTTGGATTTGAAGATAAATCTAGTCTTTTTGAGTTTTATTTTTTCCTTTTGTGTTAACATTATGGAATATAGTGCATACCGTAAATCCTCTAATATTGGCCTGTATTCCATTAGCAGCCGGGCTATAATTGGAACCAACGATGTTCCTGGGCAGTCCTCAGCAACCTGTGATAGTAACATGCAAGTACCACAGGGGGGCAGTGTTTGCTAACCAATCCAAGCCGTTAGCATGGTAAGCCCCATCCTTAGCGAAGACAGGAACACGGATTGTTTGGTTTTTATGACCGGCTGCGATGGCAGAACAGTTTCCATTAATTTTTTTTTTTACTTTTTTTGGCCAAGAATCCATTCTGTGTCTTTTTTTTGTATTGCTGTGCAGAAAAATAGCAGCTGCTGGAAGATATCTGAATAATGTTCTGTATACCGTTATGGTAACTGCACTTTTTCAATAAATGAACCTGGTATTTTATAGGTTTAAAGATACACAAAATCTGGTTTTTATTCCTTCCACTGGTCGTCTGTTTTGATAAAATAGAAATAGAGGCCTGCCTCTGATTCTGGCCTCCTTCCAATAGAATAGAATAGAATAGAATAGAATTCAACTTTATTGTCATTGCACTGTCACAAGTACAAGCAACGAAATGCAGTTAGCATCTATCCAGAAGTGCTATACAGGATATAAATATGCAATTACAAGTGTACAGAGGGTATGTATAAATAGACTATAAAATGTATGTATAAACAGTATAACAGCATTAACAGTGATTGAGGCTGTAAATGAATATAGACACTATATACATGTATACAACTATACAGAGATGTTACCTGGATCATATAAATATATATATTAGTGGGGTTATAATGTATGGTACAAGTTGACATATTATATACACGGATTGTGAATGCATGTGAGGAAGCAGTTTGTGGTATGTGTGAGGAGCGTCCATGGTTATTGTTGTGTAGGGGGATGGGAGTACAGTCCTTATAGTTCGTGTCATGCGGCGTTCAGAAGCGTGACAGCTGTGGGGAAGAAGCTGTTCCGGTGCCTGGTGGTTTTAGTCCGTATGCTTCTGTAACGCCTCCCAGAGGGCAGGAGAGAGAATAGTCTGTGTGCAGGGTGAGTGGGGTCCTTGCTGATTTTCCCGGCCCTTTTCAGACACCGCTTCCTGTAGATGTCCTGGATGGCAGGAAGCGGTGCCCCGGCGATTCGCTGGGCGGTTTTCACCACCCTCTGCAGCGCCTTCCGGTCCGAGGCAGAGCAGTTCCCATACCAAACTGTGATACAGTTGGTGAGGATGCTCTCGATGGTGCAGCGGTAGAAGTTCGTGAGGATCTCTGTGGACTGATGGTTCTTCCGCAGGGTCCTCATGAAGAAGAGGCGCTGGTGGGCCTTCTTGATGAGTTTGGAGCAGCTGGTCGTCCAGGTCAGGTCCTCAGAGATGTGGACACCCAGGAACTTGAAGCTGTCCACACGCTCCACCGCCGTCCCCTTGATGTAGATGGGTGGGTGTGGGTCAGCGTTCTTCCTGAAGTCCACGATGAGCTCCTTGGTCTTCTCTGTGTTCAGCTGCAGGTTGTTTGAGTCGCACCACTCAGCCAGACGGTCCACCTCCTCCCTGTAGGCGGCCTCATCGTTGTCTCTGATGAGGCCGATCACCGTGGTGTCGTCTGCAAACTTGATGATGGCGTTTGAGCCATGGACAGGTCTGCAGTCGTGGGTGAGGAGGGAGTAGAGGAAGGGACTCATCACGCAGCCTTGTGGCACTGCGGTGTTTATGGTGATGGTGGATGATACGTGGTTGTCCAGCCGGACATGCTGGGGGCGGCTGGTCAGGAAGTCGAGCAGCCAGTTGCACATGAGTGAGCTGATGCCCAGGTCTGAGAGTTTGGCGGTGAGCTGTGATGGGATGACCGTGTTAAATGCTGAGCTGAAGTCCAAGAACAGCATTCTGGCATAAGTGTGGTTGCTATCCAGGTGTGCGAGGACAGAGTGCAGCGCTATGGAGACTGCATCCTCTGTGCTCCTGTTCTGCCTGTAAGCAAATTGGTGGGGGTCCAGTGTGGGGGGGAGGCAGGATCTGAGGTGTGCTAGAACCAGCCGCTCAAAGCACTTGGTGATGATGGGGGTGAGGGCTACCGGGCGGTAGTCGTTGAGTCTGGATGGATTGGAGTTCTTGGGGATGGGGATGATGGAGGTGGTCTTGAAGCAGGTCGGCAATAATGGCCTGGACCAAGATGCACATGAGTGAAATAAAGGCCCCAGCCTATATTAGAGGATTTACGGTAATATAAAGAAAGAATCAACTAAAATGCAGATAAACATGGTTTAATTGCCTTTTCTCTCTTGAGACCTTTGATGTAGCAAGTTTAGTCTATTCAGAGTGTTAGGAATGGCCTTTGTGTTCTTTTTGTAGAGCCATGGTTTGGTTTCTTAAACATGAAGAGCCTTTAAAAATCAATGTTCTCCAGCTTTATGGTGTTGGATCTTGGATACTTCCCTTAAAGCAACACTGCATAACTTGTGACTAGGGCTGCAGCTTATGATTATTTTGTTAAATTAATCTGTCAATTATTTTTTCAATTAATTGATTAATAACCGGCTAGCCAAAGCATAAGCGTCGTTAGACCTATTTAAGGGTGGCTTCAGCCACCCTTTCTTTGGCATTAGCCACCCTATAATTATTTTGCGATTTTAAAAAATATATATATTTTTTCTGTATTTATTTTTTCCTCATATTTTCCCAAAACAAATGCAGTAAAGCACCGAATAAAAGCCATAAAGAAGACAAGTTAATCTGAACAATCATAGGCGTAACTTCCTTAAGGACTGGTGTGGACATGTCCCCACCAATATTTTGTACACGTATTTTGCTTTCGGTGCTGTGTATATCTGATTAAAACCCCATCCATGCCGCTCCTCAGAAAGAAAATAAAAAAGTTCTCCCCGCTGCTCACCGTCCACAAACCCCGACAAAAAAACTCAGAAAAAAGAATCTGTTGCCTCTCGCTTTCTCCCCATCACCCCCCTCCAACCTCTCCCCATAACATTTGAATTGAAGATATCCGGGGGTGACGGGTCGGGTTCGGTAGTCATCCTAACGGGTTCGGGCGGGTGCGGGTTGGTAAAACTCGACCCATGCAGGTCTCTAAGCTACACTACATTCAGTATCGTTGCCATAGAAACAGACAACAGCGCCAATATATCAGAATTATACTAAAACACACGCAAATAATTTCCCATTTTCAGTCCATTACAGTTTTCCGTTTTTAGAGGGTTGTTTATTTTGCGTTTATTAAGTGATGGCTGTGGTATATTAGCTTTCACTGCTGTAAGCTTTCGCAGCAGTGATTGATTAATTTAAACACCTGCTCTACTGATGGTCTATCGGAGTTGGTGTTTAGGTTGAACATAAAGAACACCTTTTATTTGAAGCTTCTTGTAGCTACTGTTTTAATCCCGGCTTTACTTAAAACTTTTTCCTGACTTTGATAGTGTTGCCATTCAGTAGCAAGCACTGCGCCCCTTTTTCTTTTATATGTACACGTACATTTAAGATTTAGCGTGTTATGATGACAACTCATGAGCAAGCTGCTTTTTGCAATCTAGCAGGAAGGTAAGGATAGGATCTTGCAGGTGTGACGTCACTCTGCAGGGGGTCCAAAGATAAAAGATTTAAACAATTTTGGCATTGGAATTTCAGATTTAAGGGAGTTATAAAGTTCACTTAGTAAAAGTGCAAATAATAAATCTGATTACCGATTACTTTTAAGCTGGTTGAACATACTGCGACAGACTGGTGACCTGTCCAGGGTGATCCCACCTCTCACCCAGAACGTGGCTAGAGATATGCACCAGCACCTCCTGATCCCACTGAGGGATAAGGTTAAAGAAAATGGATGGTTGAACATAGTCCGCTCTCCCAGATTCTATCAAATCAGAATTGATACCCTCAGGGGCGGATTTAGGAAATTTGGGGCCCTAGGCAAAGACAGGCACGGGGCCCCCTGAGAAGAAAACCCATAAAACAGACCCATTCTACAGATAGAGAAATGTTAATAGAATAGACATCCATTATTTGTTCTAGGTTTTGTCCCTCTCTTCTTGTCCCTTTTTCCTCTCTATTTATCAGCGTTCTGATGGCATTTTAGCCAAAGGATTTTTATCAAAAACATAATTAATGTGCACAAATAAGGATTAGTTGTATTAACCATACATGGAAACAGAGTTTTATGGGGCCCCCAGAACTTGGGGCCCTGGGCAACTGCCTAGTATTGCCTAATGGTAAATCCCCCCCTGGATACCCTGCTGGTGGATGTTCTTGACAGAAAGACGGAGTTGCTTAATCATATTCTGCTTAAGGTCCCATAAGATCTTGTCCGAGTCCTGGTTTAAAAGTAAATTAATTTTAAAAAGTGACCCAAAATTGACTGTCAATAAATGTTCTACAAAATTGATATATGTATTTGATTTCTTTGATTTGTACTGTCTGTTTAGATTTATGTGATATTTTTTGCACAAAATATATAAGTGAATATTGTAACAGTTATGTTTTCAACTGTAAGCATTAAATTGATAAATGTTATTCGCATTTTTTTGGCTTTATCCTTTCCAACAAAAAAAAAAGGCGTCGCGCAGGTAGCTCCCTTTCCTCATGAGCCGTCCCCACCAACTTTCAACACAAAGTTACACCCTTGTCTTAGACAACGCCTTAGCAGGTGCACTGAAAAAATATTGCACGCGCATTATCTTCTAGGGGCTGAGCCACCCTTGTCTCTTAAACCTAGAGACGCCCCTGAGCCAAAGCTTCCTTAAAGAAGACTTTATACAAAATGAAACAGGTAAAACTAAAACTTTTTCAACTTTAGGAGTTTTGAATAGTACCGAAGATGATTAGGACCACTGAAAAAATTTAAAAAGTTAACTGATTTTTAAAATATTATTTCAGTTTTTCTCAGAATTCTGAAATTAAAGTCAGAATTCAGACTTTTTGCTCATATTATACAGAAGTTATGCAGTGTTGTTTTATGGGGAGTATCCAAGATTCAACACTATTAAGCTGGAGATCATTGATTTTTAAAGTCTCCTCATGTTTAAGAAACCAAACCATGGCTCTACAAAAAGAACACAAAGGCCATCCCTAACACTCTGAATAGACTAAACTTGCTACATCAAAGGTCTCAAGAGAGAAAAGCAAATACAAGCTTTTTTTCAAGAGTCACTCTACATAAATATTAGATTCTTTTTTTCCCTTTTTTTTGATAAAATATCTTCTAAAAAATAAGACATGTCAGCTTCACATTCTCCTGAAAGATATGCTGCTGGTCAGAGATTTCAAAAAAGAAGTTATAACTGACTGAATGAAAATCCTGAATTAATAGTGAAAGCACAGAGATTTGGATGCTTGAAAGGCATCTGTTCTGCTCACTTCCTTTTGAGACACGTTTACACTTCCCTCAGGCATAAAAGAGCAAAATGGAGAAAAAGAGGAAGACTTAAACACTTTATAACTTTATGACCCAAGTATTAGTTTAATTTGCTATAGAGGATTTGTCAGGTCAATATTCAGCACATGGTGCTTATCGGTGATCCATGCCGACTGACTTAAAAAACTAATGTAACTAGACTGGGTCAGATAGACTCAATGTATTACAGTACTTGTTCATTTTTCTTGAATGTGAAACCAGTCATTTAGAACCTGCTAAATAAATTATTTAAAAAAGTATAATGAGCCTATAAAGAATTTTTAAAACTCCCTTTGTGCTCTGAGGTAATCATTTATAAGACACAAGCAGCAAGTAGAAGAAGACAGGAGAATCACAAATGTGCTCCAATAAAGAAGATTCAACTGCAGCTTAGAGTTTTGCAGATCTAATTTATCTATCAATTTAGCAATTATAGCATTAACTGGTATATCTGCAGCTAATAAGTAGACTGATAGATGTAATGATGTCACAATGGGCATTTTTTTTATGTTTACAAACGAGAAAAATATTATTGTCACGGTCAAGGTTCTGTTAAGTTTTTTTTTTGAGTATTCAGTTTCACTTTGATTCACATTTTTCTTTGTTTCTAATTCTATTGGTTTAATTCCCTATTTTGTTGTGTTTTCTGGATGTTTTGGAGTTCTTAGGTTTTTTCTGGGTTGCCCTCTGGTGTTGGTCTCCTTTTCCCTAGCTCCCTTCTAGACTCCTCTATTCACACCTGCTCCCAATCAGCTCATTAGTCCTGTCTTTGTTCAGTCTCCCATATATACTCTCCCTGTTCAGTTCTTCAGGACTGGTTCCTCATCTTTTCCTGGCTCCCCATGTGAGTTTTTACCCATGAACTTGTCTGGTTTTTGGTTCCATGTTTTTGTTCTTTGGTTTTTTTGGATTTTTGGCCTCAGTTGTTCAATTAAATCTTCAAGAACTCATCTCTGTCTCCTCACCTCAGCTTTTTGGTCCTCAAAACCTCAACCAAACCCAGATAAGAGTATTATGTGAGTGTTTAAAACTCCCAACAGTGGACTGTAACTCCCAACTGTGCACTATTGGGAGTTACAGGTTATAGTGTTGGAAAGTTTCCCTTTTTAATTCACTACACTTTCTACCACTATCTAATGAAAAAGAATTGTGAATTTGTAAAAGATGGCAGCCTTTTTTCTTTGAGTTAAGAAGATACAAATGGAAACTGCTGCTCTAATTACAATTGTAGCACGCCAAAGACAGCTGAAAATGTCTTCGCCATAATCGCCTCATCTTTATTTTAAAATTGGAAAGAGCCACTTCTCTCTCCAACACATGTCTTGATATATATAGTGACAAGTAGCACCAGCATTTTTAATCCTTCTCTAAAGTTGGCAATGCTATACTGATCTATAATCAGATAAAATATATAATAGGAGGACAACACCTTAAATAAACAGAATCCAGATTTGGATATATGGCTGCTATTCTCATATGTTTATCTATTCCTCCAACCCTCTGGTGGTGTGTCTTGTACATGTCCACTGAAAGGAAAAAAGGTAAGAGGGTAATCTTTCTTCAAATAAAGCAAAATGGAAATATCTCCAGTTATCATCTACTGCCATCAAATATCATGAAAATGAAGTATATTTCCTACAGTCGTTCCCTGTTTTCACTTCCTTCCCTGAAGAAGTTATTTAGAAATGTAAACTTGAAGGCCAGAGAGAGAGAGAAGACCGCTGACATCTCAATAAAAACATTTTTCTACAAGAAGAGATAAAAAATGTCACTTCATTAGGCCTTACCATGTTGTTTTCTACGGTATTTTCTTAATATTTTTTTTTTCCAGTTGCCTTTTTCTCATAAATCTAGAGTAAATACCAGAGTAATATCTTTATATTTCTATGACAACCTCTGGAAATAAAGTCATGGAAAACTGTAAAATATCGGAGTCCTTTAGTTGCTTTAAATCGATATCAGAAACGTATCTGGATGGAGGAGCCCTTGACTGAGCTACCTAAACATTGTTATTCAGCCCAATTTAACTTTTTAAATCAACCCTTTTATACAGTTTTGATATAATCATATTTTAATAATTCACTTTAATTTCAGTTTGAATCGTCTTGCTACTAAATAGAATAAACTGGCCTCTTCAAAATCTGAAAACATTCACCTGTTATATATTTTGTTGGTTTTTGTTTAGTCAAATGAGTGGAGTCAAAAACAAAATATAATTTAGAATTTCTATTTTCTGATGATTAAATGCGTTTTCTAATCTGCTATCATTTTCTATCCATGAAAAGAGTCACCTTCGTGTCTCTAAATAACAAAATCTATAAAGAATCAATCCGCTGAAAGGAAAAACACCATTAAGAGAGAATTACCAACCGGTAGTTTTCCTGCTGTCATTTTCCCTTTTAATAAGAAATATAATCACAGTGAAATTGTTTCCTGTCGAACTAAAACATTTCGCCCATTATTCCGTCCTTCTTGTCCTTGTTTATTAAATCCAGCTACAGGCAAATGGAAAGCCATTTGATGATGCACTTGACTGACGTCCAGCAATGCCTGGTGCTTTCTCTGATGTTCTAATTCATTTTGGAGCAGCCAACTGACAGCTGCTTTAGTCACCCGGAGTTCAGCAGTTTGTGACCCGCTCTCCCTGGAGTGTAACATGTGAGAATAAACAACAGCTCTTATTCCCCCGATGAGATGTTGATATACTTCAGCCTGCCTGTCTGGATGAACTCGCTGACCGTGGGTGTCTGATAATAAAGCAGGAAGAATAAAGGCCCAAAGAGGCAGCAAGCAAGGGCAAACCAGAATAAAGAGAGAAAGGAGGGGGGTCGGGAGGAAAGAGGAGGAAGTTATCCGCTGTAGTGAGTGACATCACTTTCTGCTGATCTGTTGCAGTTTAAAGCCTCTTGTAGAACAGATCTCTCATTCCTGCTCCTGGTGAAGGGTAAAGACAGCTTTGGCTCCACCCACCCTCCTCCTCTCACCTTTAGCAAGAACATACACAGTCCATTTTACAGAGTGCATTTGGTCCCACTTGGATGCAGTGTTAAATTAGAACTCTACATAGTGTATATTTTACTCCAGTTGTTGTTGTTTTAACTCTAAAAGACTAAATGCACTTAGACAATACATATTGAACACTGTGGAATTTACTGGCATGAAGCAGGTTCCCAGTAGCCTGACGTAGTCCGACTCAATTCTAGTCAGAATATGAGTCTGATACTGCTCCATAGAGCTGTGATTATGGGGCGTGTTTCGAACGAACCAGGAAAAAAAATGCCTCTGCACTCAATTGGATAGACCTACAACCAATAAGAGCAACGGAGTGCGTGACGTATGTTAAGCGAGGCATAGTTGTTGTCAACAAAAATCAAAGCGTGCAGTTGCACGCCTAGAATAAGAAGATGAGCCTTGATCGCGTTTCTCTGTTCCTCTTTTAAAATTAATTTGCTGTCGATATCTTCTAGAACAGACCTAATAGCAGAATCTACTCACCCAAACTCTCCAGCGGCAGCCATTATTGTTGTCACCCAAGCGCGCTTTGGTCACGTGGTTGATTACGTTACTGTTGATCATCTGTCCATCATCGTATAAAGCCCGCCCTGACAATTTCATTGGATCGCCTGACAGTGGGCGATAATACTCGCGCTACTATGGAGCAGAGCCAGACCGAACTTCCCGACCTCAAACCTTGTGGGCGGGACTAAGTTCGGAATGCTACCCAGGCTAGGGAAGTGGGCTACCATTCGGCTGGTGTTTGACTGGGAAGGGCCATTTTGAATGGCTGCTACTGTAAATAGGCGGGACTATTGCAAATAGGCGGGACTAAGTTCGGAATGGCACCCAGGCTAGGTTCCCAGATTTCAGCAAAATTTTTTGGTTTTATCTATGTTGCACAGAGTAGCGGCTGGCCAATAGAGGGCGCTAGGGCGCCGCCCCACCCAATGACATTAAATATATACATATATATATATATGTATACACATATATTTTGAAATTTTAAATTAACATTCAGTGTTTTTATAATGTTTTTTTTGTTGCCATTTATATAAATATACTGGTGGGATAACCTAGTATACGTTTGATCGGTTTTTGGTATACTGTATGTCTATTTTTAACTTACAGCCACCCCCGGAGAAAACTCCACCAGCCGCCACTGGTGGCACATTGAAAACGTAGACAGACATGGATAAAACGTCTCACTGAAAGGGTCTGCCAGCTTGACCTAAATTTATCTGCAATTTTCACCTCGGATGCATTTTTTTAATATTCAGAAGATAAAAAGTAAATTTGAATACATTTGTTTTTATAATTGAAAAAAAAAAAAACTCTGCAGACTGCACTTCTTTCTCATATTGCTTTTAAAAAACAGCCCGGCCTGACTAATGTGTGTATATATATATATGGGAATTAGCCGGCAGAGGGACTTGGATGGAAAGGAGGTATTTCCTGGAATAGGCTAAACACTGAACATCAGTCGATAGCAAAGGAAATGGTGTTGCTTTGTAATCTGCCATGTATATTTTACCTTTGTGCGTAACTAGTGGACTTAAAGACTTATAATAACATTCATATCAGCTAATTCTGCTGATGGTGTCAGATTGAAAGACTTTTTAGGAGACCCACATCTTTCATCGTCAGCGTCTACAAATTTGGCCAAACCAAATGACCTCACAAGTATAGCAGACATCCACAGCTCTCTGAGGAAGTCCAGAATGAAACTAATACATTTAACTTTTAAAAACCTTTATTAAAATCAGTTGAATAGAATTCTGATGATAGGTTCATTTAGATGTTTAATAATAAAATCCTTCAATAGCCTCTGTTCACCAAAGGTCCTGTCACACCTTGACGATTTAGACCAGCGTATGCCTGACGTCCGAAAAATCCCTGATGTATGAAAAATCTACGTTGGATAAGTTATGGGTATTCTTTGTATAAGTTATGAGCACACAGAAGTACACTAAAACATGCTGGGACACATTGAGTACATACTGATATTTCGAGCTTGTTCAAAATTTCCCGACATATGCCAGCGTCTGCCATACGTTGGCCATAAGTTACAGATATGTTATCGGATCGTTGACATACTGTACCTTAAGCATAAGTTACTCACAAGTCGTGGCTTCTAGCTTATCCAGAACCTATGAGTAACTTGTGCATGACTTGTGCGTAACTTATCAAGAACTTATCTCCAACATCAACGTATCTGACGTGTTCCAGACAACCGTTGAACGTGTTTCTAACTTCCAGCTACTGTATAATGGCTTATTGGCAGCGTTTTGGTATAAAGGGGGTTCACAGGAGGAAACCATCAGTTCTCCTCCAGACTTCATCCTCATCATAGGGTGAGTGAGAAGGTAAGGATGGATCCTCCCTGCGTTCACGCCTATGAACAACAAACTTCCTAGCAGACATGACACTGAATCTGCTGTGACTGCAAACCTTCTGTTTTTCTTTTTATTTATTTTATTTTGGTGGGCAGCAAAACAACAGCTAGGTTAATACCGTGATCAAAGACATCTTTTTATGCTCAGGGTTAAAGCTGCTCCTGAGGGGAGCTTCATAATGCCCATGCTACTAAAGTCAGGTGAACATGCCAGTGAGTTAAGGTTAGGGTTCTCTAAAGGATGGGACTCTACTCGGAGTCAGCAGGCAGCTGCAGCTTTTCATGCTGCTTAATTAAGGGTGTTGCTGCGCTTTCTCGCTTTGATTTTCGATACCTTTAACTCATCCTCATCATTAAGCCAAAGGGAAAATGATGCTGTTTATATCCAGCACTGATAATTTACTTCAAAACTTAGAGGAGCTCTGTGCAGAACGGCTAATTCCCTTAAAACAAACTAATTCAATTACACTCCTATTCATCCACGGATCATTTAAAGCGTTGGCTGCAGATTAGAAATACCAGCAAACATGAGGTCATCCTATTCTCCTGGGTCATGTATTGATGAGCGGTGTCCATATCTCCACTTTATAATCCAGCAATCCCTGCACTCCTGATCAATCACCAGCCTATCATCTATCATCATCACACACCCAGATTAAGCGGCGTACAAAACGCCCAATCAGTCATCCATTCATCAGTTAGTCAGTCAATTAGCCATCCATCCAACCAGTCAACGACCGCCGAGGCTTTTCCTACCAACCAGTCAGATGGGGTCGTATGAGTAATGAGGAGGAAGAGACAGATTCTGTGGAAAACTGTGGAGTCACGACCCACATATCATCCCACTCTGACTCACTTTATGGCTCCTCTCACATTTCTGTCTCCGCTCGCCTGCCGCTCGTCCCTCCCAGCACCTACTGTTCAGACCCTTGACTCATCTTTTCACAGCGAGGAGACAGCATCCTCCAGGGACAAATCCTCCAGGCTTCATTTTACGCTTTTACTCTCCGCGTTGAAGGGAGGCCATTGAATTTTTATGTTTTGCAATCCAGCATTCCTCCCCAAAAACAAAGGCTTCGACGCACTTGCTGTGTGGAAAAATGTTTAACGGTTTTCAACAAAAAACAGAAGTCTGTAATGGCTGCGGTGGTTTTTCCTGTCGTTTTCTTTTTTTATCGAAAAGCAAAAAACAAAAGCTGTGATCCAACAATTGTCTTATCTCAGTCCTCCTGCAGCAGAAGTGCTTATATTATGGAGAAAATGAGCAGTGCAATAAGCTAAAGCAGTTTGGACCTAAACCCCAAAAGCATTTAAAGGAGAAGAAAAGCAGTTCTGTCTCTAAACGTGAAGTGTGGAGCGCTGTGTTACCTGTAAGGGCCCTCATGGACCCTGCGCTCAATATTGTAGGTAAAGACAGAGAGAGGGGGGGGGGGGGGGGAGTGGCGATGCCAGCTGATGAAACAGGCTCTTGACTGCGGTAGGGGCCTTATCGAGGTACCATCAAGTGCATAAGTACACGCTTAGACCTATATAGAGATCGACGAGCCTCACTGTGGTTATACAACCAAAACACTTCTGCGGTGAACAGCAGTTAAACTCCAGGCTAAATCAGGCGGCTGCTGCTTGTACAGGTGCTGGTCATAAAATTAGAATATCATGAAAAAGTTGATTGAGTTCAGTAATTCCATTTAAAAAGTGAAACTTGTATATTATATTCATACATTACATACAAACTCATATATTTCAGATGTTTATTTTGTTTAATTTTGATGATTACAAATGACAACAAATGAAAATCTCAAATTCATCATATCAGAAAATTAGAATATTGTGAAAAGGTTCAAAATTGATGGCCCCTGGTGCCACACTCTAATCAGCTAATTAACTCAAACCACCTGCAAAAGCCTTTAAATGGTCTTTCAGTCTAGTTCTATAGGCTACACAATCATGGGGAAGACTGCTGACTTGACAGTTGTCCAAAAGACGACCATCGACACCTTGCACAAGGAGGGCAAGACACAAAAGGTCATCGCTAAAGAGGCTGGCTGTTCACAGAGCTCAGTGTCCAAGCACATTAATAGAGAGGCGAAGGGAAGGAAAAGATGTGGTCGAAAAAAGTGTACAAGCAAGAGAGATAACCGCACCCTGGAGAGGATTGTGAAACAAAATCCATTCAAAAATGTGGGGGAGATTCACAAAGAGTGGACTGCAGCTGGAGTGAGTGCTTCAAGAACCACCACACACAGACGTATGAAAGACATGGGTTTCTGCTGTCGCATTCCTTGTGTCAAGCCACTCTTGAACCACAGACAGCGTCAGAAGCGTCTTGCCTGGGCTAAAGAGAAACAGGACTGGACTGCTGGTGAGTGGTCCAAAGTCATGTTCTCTGATGAAAGTAAATTTTGCATTTCCTTTGGAAATCAAGGTCCCAGAGTCTGGAGGAAAAGAAGAGAGGCACTTCATCCAGGTTGCTTGAAGTCCAGTGTAAAGTTTCCACAGTCAGTGATGGTTTGGGGTGCCATGTCATCTGCTGGTGTTGGTCCATTGTGTTTTCTGAGGTCCAGGGTCAACGCAGCCACATACCAGGAAGTTTTAGAGCACTTCATGCTTCCTGCAGCTGACCAACTTTTTGGAGATGCAGATTTCATTTTCCAACAGGACTTGGCACCTGCACACAGTGCCAAAGCTACCAGTACCTGGTTGAAGGACCATGGTATCCCTGTTCTTAATTGGCCAGCAAACTCTCCTGACCTTAACCCCATAGAAAATCTATGGGGTATTGTGAAGAAGAAGATGCAATACACCAGACCCAACAATTCAGAAGAGCTAAAAGCCACTATTAGAGCAACCTGGGCTATCATAACACCTGAGCAGTGCCACAGACTGATCGACTCCATGCCACGCCGCATTGCTGCAGTAATACAGGCCAAAGGAGGCCCAACTAAATACTGAGTGCTGTACATGCTCATACTTTTCATGTTCATACTTTTCAGTTGGCCAACATTTCTATAAATCCTTTGTTTTTATTGGTCTTCAGTAATATTCTAATTTTCTGATATGATGAATTTGAGATTTTCATTTGTTGTCATTTGTAATCATCAAAATTAAACAAAATAAACATCTGAAATATATGAGTTTGTATGTAATGTATGAATATAATATACAAGTTTCACTTTTTAAATGGAATTACTGAAATCAATCTACTTTTTCATGATATTCTAATTTTATGACCAGCACCTGTATAACAGACAGGAAAGACACAGACCACTGGCCGGGAAGGAAAACCCAGGCTTCCAGGTTTCACTCATCCAGCTTCAAAACAGTTGATTTTTAAAGCTGTTTATTTTTATACAGCATGTATTCAGTCATCCTTTCATCCACCTTTAGTTTCTCTGCAAACTTGGTAGCACCACACAAATAGTTAACAAGTAAACAGGGGTTCCTAAAGATGAGGTCAGGACCCCCCAGTGGGTTACAAAACACCAAGTGTGTGTGTGGGGGGGGGATGCATGCCTGTCGAAGTAGTTTAAAGACTATTTTTCATATAAAACTAAAGGGATAAACGCAAATCTGACGTCTTGTGCATGCATATTGACTATAGGTATGCTGATCTGACAGAACAACTGTTAACAATCTTTGTGGCTTGTGTTTTTGTGTGTTTTCCTTCCACCACTAGGTGGCGCCTGGTTCTCATTGGCCCTCTCACACACCTGCAGATGGTTTCCTCTTTCCTCAAGCTGCTGACTGCCACTACCTCGATGCCAGAGTGTTTGCCAGTTTTGGGTACTCTAGCCAAGCTGAGTTTAGCTGAGTCAAACTGAGTTTTTGTCAACCTGAGTCTTAATCTTGTTGTTTTTGTCTTTGCCTCTCGGCAGGAAGTCATCCTGCAAACTGGATGTTTTGGACCTTCTCCCCCTGGAAGGATCGTCTGAGCTCCAAACTGAGCTGGGGATTCAAACTGGAGGTTTGGATCTACTTTTCCCCAAAGGATTGTTTGAGCTTCACACTGAGCAGGGGATTCATCTCCACAAGAAGCTGTTCAAATACCGTAGGAAATCTAAGTGGCAGTCAGTTCCTCCTTTCCTCAAGGAAACACCTCAACCTGGGTAAACCCTGTCCGCCCTCCAATGAGCAAGTCTATTACTGAAACAACCCACACTGACTGGATTCAGAGAAAGACACTTTCACAAGAAACGTGAGTCCGGTAGCCTTTATTCCCTTTTGCAAATCAAAGCTCAAATTTCCCACTGAGCCTGAACTAACCACAGGAACTTCCCCTTCACTTTTCAGTCCCGGTTCGCCAGTGTTCAGAGCAGCCGTGGACCCATCCCTACCAGTTCTCAATAAACCTGTTAAACCTTTCCTTGGTCTCTCTGTTTGGTTTTCTGCATGTGGGTCAGATCTTAGAATAAAATCATAACAACAACAGGCTTAGCTTTGAGAAGAAGATATTAATATGAGAAGGAAAACAAATAAGATACATTTAGTTTCCTTTGAGATAAAAAATATGATTTCCTATTTTTCCTTTAAATATGGAAACACTTGCTGTACTTTATTATCATGTAATAACTCTACCTACATTAAAAATCTCACAATTGGAGTCTATATATTAGAAATCAGCATGGATTGTAATATTAACTAAATTCAGATTAATTTAGATAAATCTGCTCTGATAAATATGGATATATACGTGTTATCCCTTAACTACCAGAACAAATACCTTAATCTAAGAAACTGCAATATATTCTATTTTATTTGTTCTTATTTTATGTGTTGTATTCTTCAGGAGAGAAAAAAACAAACAGATTAGAGCATCTCTAAATTATGCACTGGCTTTTTAATCTAACAAATATTGACAACATTTTTGTCTATAAAATTCCATTGTATTTGGTCAAAAATGATGATGAAAATCTAAAATTTTTGGAGGATAACTATGGTAAACCACTGAATATAACAGACTGGTTGCAAAGCAGAAACCAGTCAGTTTTTTAGACATTTATCTCACCTATATGCAGAGCATTTTTTTTTACCTAGGGGTGAGTTATGGTCTCATTTCATGTTTGATAAGTCCACCTTAATAGGTGTTTGTGTAAAAGTGTGAGGATGGATGTGGAAGCTACCTGCATGACCTCAATCAGCATCTCTTAAGACAAAACGAAGAAAAACAAAACAGAACCGAGCTGCTGATCCGCTGTGTAACAAATCAAACCATCGCTATGATAATTTGTTTCTTTGTTCCTGTATGGTGAAAAAAGGCTCGTCTATAAAGTCTGTCAAACAGCGAGTTCCCCCAAAACAACACTTTATAAACTGTGACTCATGACAAAAGAGAGAAAACAAAATGCACATCCAGACCCAGAAAACACCAGAACTGACTCACCTAACAAGGACACACAAACAGCAGCCCTGCACTGCCAGATGAGCGCCCGCTGACAGATGTGAAGCCATGATGATGAAGGAGGCTGTTTATTCTCAGATACGTACTGCTGTACACTACTGACGAGGGAAAAGGAGGAAGCAGAAGGATGACGAGAAAAAAACTTGATGCATGCGCTTCCCTCACAACAAAAAACTCTGATTCATTGAAGCACGTTTTATGGAAAAATAAATGGCTTTAATAAGCTACAATAGGTAGATATGTGCCACCTACAGCCCTTGGGAAGAGAGTACTTCACCAAAGACTGAAACATAAACACCTGTAGTTAGGGACATGGGCTCCTCCATAAACGACCATGAGTGCAGGACCATAAAACCAACAGATTTAAACAATATTTCAAACCCTGTCTGAAACAATGCTTTAATTTAAAGACTGGTCCAATGAGTAAAATTAGGAAAATATTACCAACCGATAACGCAGTGATTTTAGCACTGTGGGTTGTTTTTCATGGTGTTCAAAGCAAATTATATAGTATATAATATGGATAAATATTGGTTATCTCTTAAAATGACATGTTCTTTTTGTTTATTTTTTATACACAGTTCCCAGTGGTTTTAGATAACCAGTATGAATCAGCTGCTTGGCACTTTTCCATGCAAGCTGTTTATCATGACAGTTATTCTTAGAAAAACAAAACCCAGCCAAAGCTGTTCATGCACACACATCATATGACAAATCCCTCTTCACATCTTCAAACTTATCTTTCTCTTTAAAATTTTCCAAAGGTCCAACATCCATTCACTCTCAGTCACGCTTCTTCGAAGCGGTGTAGCAAGGGGTGCTGGTGCCTATCTCCAGCTGTCTACAGACAAGAGGCGGGGTACACCCTGGACAGGTCATCAGTGCATCGCATGGCAACACAGAGACAAACAGGACAACTAACCATAGAGAGAGACAGCTCTGTGCTGCTTTATGTATCCAAATGATAATAAAATACTGAACTCACAACAAAACTATGAAACTATTCTTTAATGCCCTAACTTCTTATATCCAATGCTGTCTTTTAATGTAGCGTTACCTACATAATAAAAGTCAGAGTTCATTCATCCCTAAGGATTAAAGCATGAGCTAATCCTTTCCTCTCCCTCCTTCCCGTCCACTGCTCCATGCTTTATTGATCAGTCATATGATTCTTTAATCACTCATGGTCGTTCTCTTTGCTCATGATTTACAATCAGGGATGACGATTTCCACTGTTATGAACCAATTAAAGCCACATGTTCTATGAAGTCCGAAGCCCAAATCAAAACAACTGACCATATAAGACGAAGACCAGACGCTTCAAGACCAAGACCAGGCCCTAAAAGAACAGACCTTTCAAGACTAAAACCTGATCCTACAAGAACCAACCCAAAACTAAGACACAGACTAGACCTTTCAACACCGAACCAAGACCCAACCCAACCCAAAGACATAGGTTGGACCACCCTAAGACCAACAACAGATCATATACAGTAGCACCCATTCAAAACGGCCCTTCACGTTCAAACGCCAGACGAATGGCAGCCCACTTCCCTGCAGTTCCCAGCAAATCTCCTCCAACCACTGGAGGGACCCACTTCGTCTCCTGGGCGTGCATATTTTCTTACTCTGACTCCACCTTTCACTGAATTACAGGGTCTGACCAGGAGATTATGCTTTTCTTTAGATCTTAATGCCCACAAATCATGACAGAAAGAATATTTTAGTACAAGATTGATGTTTTAAAAAGGAACTGTACAGCCAAGGCCCATTTTAAATGGCTCAGCTGTGGACCCAACTTTATGACTTTATTCTCTTAATATTATGGTTTAATCTGGTTTTAGTTTGACTTAATGGCAGGCCATTGGCCATTGGCCACCCTTAGTCAATTTCTCGCCACCCCTGTGGCCACCCCTACCATTTTTTCCACCCTCTAATACAGATGTTAGCAACAGTAATACATTTTAATTTTTTTGTGGTTAAATTTACACATCAATATTCTAACATCAAAGATGATAAGTACAGAATTCATGCTCTTTTCAGAACTAGATTTTGTATATGGGTGAAGAGAAAATGATGTGTCTCTGCAAGTCATCTAAGAGTCTTCAGTGAAATCATAGACAAATAACAATTTAAATAAAAACTTATCAAATGATTAATTTATGTAGATATTAGTGCTTGTAAATACCAATTTTATGGAGAATGTTTATTGATATAAGTAGGTAAGTAAATACAATGGAAAAGATTTACGCCCCACAACTCGAGTTTTATCTAGAAATTATGGATGTTTAAATATATGCGTCTATTTGTTAGCAAAGGCTGTAGGAAAGTATAGTTTGTCTTTATTTAGAAAAATATGGATGTTTTCCTGTTGGAACAGAGTAGATTAAGCCTGAGGTCCTGGTGCCTATCCGCTTTCGGCCCCCCCTCAGTGTACATTGGTTACTGCCTGGCCACCCTTATAAAAATGTTCTGGCTACGCCTCTTATTGTTAGAAGAAGTGCTGATAAAATAAACAGACAACAAAGTGAGAATGAGACAAACTACAACCACAAGACTGAATTAAAAGCTGTTCAAGCTCCTGCTTTGTTGTCCAGGATTCCCGTTATGAAGCACATAATGAAGAGCCTGTCAGCTGCTCATAAGTAAACACTCCATAATGACCTTCTCAGCTACAGCAGATCTGTCACCATCTAATGTTCCATTAGCCAGTGCACCAGCGCTCTGATGGTTAAGGACAACTTACTATCAGAGAGACGGAAAAGCTCTGACAGCACAGCTGTGTTTAGCACTCAGAGAAGAATGACAGTTTGAAAACAGCATGGAACTAACCAACAGCCACCGGGGAGGCGGATGGCGCAGAGATACCCTCACATCTTGAATCCCCTTCTGCACAGTGCTGCATTCCTCATGTAAAGCAAATGTTTATGTGTGTACCTGGACCTCTCGAAATCTCATATTAATTATAATCAGATTGGTTATTGATCAGAGACCTAGTCTGTGTATTGATCTTGCCTGTGCAGCGTGGTAGAAGGTCATGAAACCCTTTCTGTCTCTAGAAACATGATAAACAGACAGGAGGGGAGATATATTTTCAGATAGTTTGACGTGCAGCTTCAAACATTTTGGGTTATGATAAAAAATAAAAAGTAAAATGAATAGAAAAATCTCAAGATAAAAATAATTGTGTTTAAGGACCTCCTCACAGATGCTGAGTTAGTAGCTGAAAAACATATTAATATTCAACACATTTTACATTTTCACTATTTATATGATACACAACAACATTTAAGACAGAAATCTTAACAAACAAATTAACACAAAAAAGAAAACCTGTTAGCTGATTGTCATGCAGTCTACAGGCAGGGAGATATGATCTACTTTATTTTGTATAAGTTAAATTGCTGCTTTAAAGATTATAGACTGCATTTATTCATTGTCACGTTAAAATCTACTACACTTGCACTTTCTTTAGACAATAGTGGAACATTAGATCAAATGTAGTATAGACTGAGATGCATGGACTGCTTACACCTGGAACTTCTTGTTCAGGAAAAAAAACTTAATTGAATTAGTGTTTTCAGAACATTTATGAGAAAAATTGATTATAGGTCTCCGACAGACTGGCAACCTGTCCAGGGTGTACCCTGCTTCTCGCCCAAAGACTGCCAATACCATCAGACTGATGGTATTAACTCCAGTATAATGGTGGAGTAGTGGCCTAGTGGTTAGGGCATAGGGCTTGGAATCTTGAGGTTGTGAGTTATAAAACAACTCCGGCATACTGCCACTCTGGCTCCCTGAGCAAAGACCCTAAACTCCACACTGCTCCCCGGGTGCCGCACAATGGCAGGCCTCTGCTGCCCAAGGAGACGGGTTAGTAGAGAGTTAATTTTGTTGCCGCTCTACTTGTGACAGTGTAATGACAATGAAATGCTGGAAAAAAAGTTACACTCGAAGTCAGTGGTGGAGTGAAGGCCTGTTCTTTCGAGAACAAGAAAAGACCCAACAAGACAAAGACTGACCCCCAAGGACCCAATCCTCCTAGGCTAAACCCTTTAAGACCAAGACCTGAACCTCCAAGAATCAACCAAAGACCTAGACTGAATCCACAAACACCATTAACAGACCCTTAAAGACCAAGACCGTATCTTCCAATCCCTAAGACCGCATCGTTCTAGACAAGACCTAACCCCCCAAAAACCAACAAAAGACCAATCAAGACCAAGACAAGACCATTTAAGACTAGGACTATACCTCCAACACCAGAACCATTTAGAGAAGACCCAACACTCCAAAAACCAGCATAAACCAATATCAAGACAAACACCAGACCCCGTCAGGTTTAAGACCAGACCCTTAAAGACCAAGATAAGACTGTTTAACACCAGGACAATGAATGAATATTTAGAATTATATATTTTGAAAGAAAATAAAAGACAACAAATGAAGCGCAACAAAACCAAAACAACAAAACAAAGGACAACAATTTAGTCTAAAAATAAAAGAATACTAATTGTTTAACAAAAATATTATTTGTATTTAATAATTCTAATACACTAATACGTTCTAATCAAATGGAACTATGCATCTATACAAAATATTTGAACTGAACTTATCAGTTCAGTGATAAATGTTTATCATATGGATTATAAAATATATGCAAGAAAAAAGGAAACTTGTTTAAAAATTGCTTTTGCAAAAAAAAGAGTCTGACATTTTATTTCAAGATAATGCATTACTAATGAACCTGGTATGTGCTTTTTGTGTAAAAAGTAGGATAAATAGGCTTCAGTGAGACTTATTATTGTCATGGTTCTGCCCTTTGTTTTGGTTTATTTTTAGTTTCTTTGTAATTTTGTGTCTTTGCAGTTGTTTTCTAGCTGTCTTAAGATACTCTCTGTTGCCCCTTGTGGCTGTCTCTTTTCCCCTAGTTGCCTTTTAGTCACTTCCATCCACTCGTGCTCCATATCAGCTGATTACCCCAGTCTTTGTTTTGTCTCCCATATATACTTTGTTTATGTTGGAGATCGGCCTGTTTTCAGTGTAGTCCTGTTTCTCTGACTGTGACTCGCTGGATGTGCTCTCTTCATCCTCTGACATGGGAGCTGGCTCGTCTGCCTGGCTGTGTGTTTCGTGGACTTGGCCTTTTACAGTTGTTTTTTGTATCTCTGCTTTTGTCTCCTTGAACCCCAGTCGGCCTCAGCAGATGGCCGTTTACACTGATTTCTTCCTGTTAAAAGGGAGTTTTTCCTCTCCACTGTCACTACAAGCATGCTTAGTGTGAAGGATTGCCTTCTAGTCGATGCAATCAACTGGTTTTCCTTAGATAGAAAACTTTGAATCAATTTACCTGGATGATCTGGTGAACTGTAAAGTGCCTTGAGATGATGTGTGTTGTGAATATAAATAAATATAAAAATGTATTTTTATAAATTAATTGAATTGAATTGAATATACTCTCCCTGTGCAGTTCCTGGTTTGTTTTTGTTTCCTCGTCTCTGGCTTCCCACGTGAGTATTCCATGACGTTATCTGATTTTTGGTTCTCAGTATTTTGGGATTTTGAATTTTTGGATTTCTGCCTCAGTTTCCTGGTTAAATCTACAAAACTCACCTCTGCCTCCTGATCTCTGCATTTGGGTCCACAAAGCCTGCACTCAACCGTGGCAATTATAAGAAAATGTGATTATTTTCTTTTAATGTGCATTTGATGGAAGGGTGAGAGGAAGTTATGCCTTCAATATTTAAAAAAAAAAAACAAACCAAAGGCAGCTCTCAATCCTCTATCCCTGCTATGATATACATTCCTTTTCTTTCCTTTAACAGTATATACACGGGGTTCAAGCTGTCACTTTTAGTCACAGTGGACGTGGAAGCCCAGAGCTCATTTTCTGAGCACAATTCAAGCTCATCAGACAGACAACTGGGAAATTGTTGAAAGCAAAGGCGCTCCAGATTGGGTGTTTAAGGACTAACAGCCATTTTAGTGACAATACAGAGGAGTATATGTGAGAGGGATGAGATTGCTACAAACAGAGCAGCTTGATGGCCTTCTTGTCTTGGCACGGCCTCTGCTCGTCTAAATCTTTTTTCCTAATTTCACAGCTTGACTCTTATTCCTGCCTCATTACTCTGTGAACAGAGAGAATGGGTTGTGAGAGGGTGGGACACGTGAGATCACTGTCTCAGTTACCAGGCGGTGATTCGGCCCAGCCGTCGGAGCGAGCTCACAGTGCAATGAAGGCAGAGATGGGAGCTGTTGCCCGCACAGGGCAACAGACGCGCACAAACAAACGCACACACACAGATGCTAAAAAAAATCACAGAGGAAATAAACATCAGCTCAGAAAGCGATGGGTTGGTATGGGAGTGGGAAGCGTTTCTCTTATTCACAAAGGTACAGCAGGAGGGACAGAAGCGAGGGAGAGAAACCCTCATGTTGATGTGGGAGGAAATAGACTGAAGATGAAGAGAAGATGTGGTTTGGGAATAATGAAGTGGTAGCCTAACAGGAAAAGAAGAGCCCAACGAAGAGGAGAAAGACTTGTATAATATGCTTTACTGTTTAATCTCATTAATGTTCAAAGGAATCTAACAATTAGCTTGTCCGTGTTAAATTATTACATTATCCCTTCCAGTAGTATGAGACTTAGAGAAATTCTTATCCTAACTCCGGCTCTGTTGTCTTTGTTCCTCTCATGCCTTTCAGTTGCTTCTTTGTTTCCGGTTCTGCTCTGATATGTGTAATACTTGACACTATTACTACAAACAAGGAAGTGATAAAGACAAAGATATTGGTGAACAAAATCAAGCATATTATATTTTCACTGACTGAAATTCGATATATATGTATATATATTTTTTTAAATCTATGAATGCAATACTTTTTACACCCCTAATTTAATTTAACTCTATTCTGGTCCTGTAGAGGTCTCATATTATGCAAAATTCACTCCATCCAAAATGGCCCTTCCCAATCCCCGATCCCCTCTTGCATATTTTTTTACTTTGACTCCACCTTTCACTGAATCACAGAGTCTGACGAGGAGATGATGCTTCTCTTTAGATCTTAATGTCCACAAATCATGACAGAAAGAATATTTTAGTACAAAATCCAAGGACCAACCAAGCAGCCATCAAGGAAAGTGGGGACTATTTGAATGGCTACTACTGTATGTGTCGTGAAGCCTGTGTATGACGTTGACAAATGAAAAAAAAAAAATCCTTCTCCTCTCTCAGTGCCTTGCTCTACCTCTTAGCTAACGTGTGCTCAACATGCCCTGTTTAAAAATCCTTCCCTAGGTGACATCATTTGGGGAAATAACCACTTCCCTCCAGCTGAACCTGCCCTCTAGCAGGTGGTGTCTTTCTGCTCACCGATACCGAGCATCCATATAGATATGGCATGGCTAAAGGCTGATTTATACTCAGAGACGCAGATATGCATCGCCCCTTCCGCAGACACTCTGGTGCATCTCTCCAAAATTGTAGATGACTGCAGACAGTGCCGCAAACAGGAGGCCTCTGATTGGTCAATTCTACATCCCCTCTACTCTATGCATATTTCCTGTTTGGTACCTTACTGGCTTGTTTTGTTTGTATGACCGCCATTGTGGAAAACGACTCGTGAAGTTGGACCAGCTAGAAGAGCGAGGTGCGCGAGAACGCTGGGACCCTTTTTCCACCTGGATCCCCGCTCTTTTTCACCCTCATGTTCCTCTGTTGTCACACAAACTTGCCCTCTCCTCACCGCCTTGGTCGTATCTAGACCCACAGCTAGTTCCTGATTGTCCCTCTAGCGTTGTTGCGTGGAAGAACATAGCGCAGACCACGCTTCAATATTGGGCATACTGTAAATGAAAAATATCTGCGACACACTGCTGCGGGAGGATACTGCCTTCATCTGAGCCCTTAAAGACTGTGAATGGATTTCCTTTTAAATGGAAACCTACCTGCAAAATGTTCTGAGGTCCGTCTGCTTAGCATTTCATAGAGGATTGCTTTCATAATTGCTGCTAGCATAGACTTGCACCAGTCAATCTGCAGTGCTCAGAAATCGGCTGATTTTCACATGATCAGCTACCAGCCGGTTATGATGAAGATAATTAATTTCAAGCACAGGACATTGTGTTGTTGATGTGTTTTTCTTTGAGCGGACAGACATCTGAAGGTAGGATCAGAGGAACTTTCTGGGCAGACAGAGCTTAAATCGAATAGTGGATCAATACCAAAGCTTTATAGGTATGAGCCGTGAATAACTTTTCAAAGTTGGAGTGTTTTCCCTGCAAGCCTGTAAACACATTAGCACTGCAACTAACGTTTTCTGTCATTGGCTTGTTTTTTATGGTGGACAATCTTCTCTGTGCTTCGCTAACAGCCTTTTCTTAACATGATATTTGCAGTAATTCTGATTGTTTCCTTGTCTAAAATTACTTTTCTTAGTAGCAACTCGCTTAGTTCAGCAAACTTCCAGCCACTGGAGTGACCCCTTCCTTCTCCTGGGCGCGCATATTTTTTTTTTACTCTGACTCCACCCTTTCAGTGAATTACAGGGTCTGACCAGTAGAAGGCACTTCTCTTTAGACCTTAATGTCCATAAATCCTGACAGAAAAAATATTTTAGTACAGAGATTAATGTTTAAATAGGAATGGTAGGGGACCAGCCAAGGGCCCATCAAGGAAAGTGTGGTTATTTTGAATGGCTACTATTGTTTGTGTCCAGATGCGTCTGAAGCTTCCGCTGCTCCTGTGGCAGAGAGCAGCTTTGCTTTATTTGCTGTGATCAGTGGGTAAAAAGTAGTTTTAATATATCTTTAACTGCAAAGTCCACCTCAAAACATTGTCTGTGCTCCCAGATCAGCTTCTCTGATTGGTTGATGTGGCTCGTCATCAAGATTACGATCCTGCCTTAAAATTTTATGTTGCTGTCGGACCCCGGCATACCGGTGGTGCGCTGTCACTGGAAATTCCCAGCAGCAGCTGGGGCTTTTCCCCTGCTGTTTGTGGTGGCTGGAAGAAGGTGTTATGGTTTTTCAGGTATGTGGTACAAACTTCAGGCACCAGAATAAAAAAGAGAACATATATTTTCGACATTTTAAGTTAATTCAGGCATTAATAAACTGTTTCAGAGGAGTGATCATAGCGATCTGCACGTCAGGGTCCTGGTCTGATTGTTCCTGTTTTCCTTAGATATCCATTTGTTGTCCTCTGCTGCCCTCTTGTGTCCTCCCTTGCTCTGTTTCTCTGTCCTGCCAAGCACCTGTTGCCAATTTCCTCGTCAGCTCTCTCTGTCCCCTTTAAAAGCCCTCCCTGTTCAGTTCCTGTTTGCTGGATCCTCGTCAAACATCCCGTCTTGCTTCCTGTCTGTTATCTGCCTGCCCTGTCTCGTCTCTCCCTGGCTTCTAGTTTTGATTTACCCCTGATGTCTCCTTGGTTCAGGTTCGTTTGCTGTTTTTCTGTTGGACTCTGATTCCTGCCCCTGTTTCTGTGAACCAGAATAAACAGGCTTTATTCACCTCTGCCTACTGGTCACTGCGTTTGGGTCCTCCACACAAACACCGATCATGACACTGCATCAGCCGTTCTGTGTCTGTCTCCCTGCCAGCTCCCAGATCAGCTTCTCTGATTGGTTGATGTGGTGCGTTGAGCATCAACTATTAAATTTTTCTAACTCAAGCAGCTGCTGCTTGTGAAGCGTGTTGTGCCCTTCAGATGCTCAGAAGCTCATAAGGCGCTGCTTTAGCGGCTCAAGTGTGTCAAGATGCGCAGCTACTGCTCCTCGAGATGCACTGCAGGACCCTTTGCTGCATCTTGATGCGTGTCAACCATTGACTTTGCATGTAAACCAGCTGCTTCTGCTGCTTCAGTCGTTTGTGGTGCGAACGTAGCTTTAGTGTTCAATAAGGCTTGAATGAAAAAAAAGCCACTCTGTGTTATTAAACTTTAAAGTGATAGGAATGAACAGCATCCTCACATTATTAACAAAGAAGGCAAGAAAAAGCCCAACTCAACTATTAACAGCAGCAAAGCAATCAGTGATGCTGCTGTAGAGAAGTCTCTGTGGATGTGTAGTGGGATGTAAAAAAGACATCATTTGCATAAACTGTGGCATGACCTTTCAGACTGCAGTTTGCCACTGAGTCACAAAATAACAAACCATAGCCTGAAGGTAACTGAGAAACTTTAATCAAAGAGACAGATTAGAGTAATAGATACTGATCAAAGTAATTGCTTTACAGCAGGGGTCTTCAATGTTTTCCAGGCCGAGGACCCCAAACTGATGGTGAGATAGAGCAAGGACCCCTTAATTATATATATTGTATGAAATTGTCTTATATTAAACTGGTCACTCTATTACAGATGGAATAATGTAATGAAAGTAATTTCCCCTGGGATTATTAAAGTATTTCTGATTGTGATTCCTGGTTGATGGGACAGGTGTTGTGAATGAAACGGTGTCCAGATTGAAAGAGCTCCTGTGTGTCACTGAATGTGTGCATTGATGACTGAAAGACATCTTCTGCCTCCATTTATCTGTTTATTACAGTGTGTTGAATTCATGTTAACGTTTATTTAAAGATATTTCAATTAGTGAAAAAAGTTGGAGAGGGGAATATAAAAAAAAAAGTCTAATCAACCAAAACTGTTGCGACTCCTTATGCAGTACCATGGGGTCGTGGACCCCCGTTGACCTCTGCTTTACAGTAACATATAACTCTCTAACTCTGGCTACGACACGTGGCAAACATAGCCTCTTTTTTAATGCAAAATAATTGTTCAACCCTTTAGATTAAAGGAAAAACTATAACTACATCAAATAGTTTTAAAATGTCACCTTAAATCTAACATTTTCCACCAACGTTATATAAAACACAATGTGGATTAATTAAGATATTTTAGTTTGCGGTTTCTAGCTGGTTACAAATTCTAGGAATTCTATAAACATCACCAGTTGGTATTTTCTGGGATTTTAAATGTTTTGGCAGTATCTTATAGAGCCACTATCGATTATTCACTGCTGATTGTTTTGAAACATTTGGCATAACTTCATGCTTGCTTCTGGATTCCCTGGAAATATGATTCTGTGATGGCAATGACTGATATTTAGCATAAAGCCCCATACAATTTAGTTTCTTATTAAATATAACATGCCCAAACTTGGACGGCAACATAAATAAACGTAAACAAGATGGAAAAACAAAGCCTTCAGAAACAAACAGACAATAGTTAAAACTTAATTTTTCTCTCCCTTCTTTCTTTTCTCTTTTTTATAATCTTTTTTGTGTTTTTAATGGTTTAAGCTGAAGGGCTGAAGAGTTTTCAGTCTTTCACATAAAAAAACTATCCAGATCAGAATTGATGACCATGATTGCTGCGCTTTGAGCTTTTACTATAATAAATATCTTGACTTTAAAATGTCCATGTCACAACATCCACTCACTTTAATGCCTTTTAGATGTTAGCATCTTATTTCCACCAAATTACACAATATTAGGGCAAAGTTACTTTAACAGACGAGCCGAACGTCAGCGATCAGTGCCTTATTGCTGTTTTTCCTCTTTTCTTGTGACTAGTGCTAAAATGTAACCTTATGCTCATTGCAGTAATGTGTGTTATCTGAATCATCTGTTTTGAGGACAAGATTTTTTTTAATGTACAGAAAATGAAGCGGGTAGTTCCAGTCTGTGTTAAACACACATCCCTGAAAAAGAGAGGTAATGACTTCTTTATTACTATTCTGTTCTTCCCTGGGTGATCATGCGACTGAATTTAATGTCTGTTTGCTCTTCAGATCTGCAAAGTTGGCCATTTCACTGCCAATTTATTGTTGCTGCCCAAGTTTTTCTTAAATACTTTGATGCAACTCAAATGGAAGATTTTCTTTTTCCTACTCTGTTAGTCTGCAAAGATTAAAAGGAAATCCAACATAGTTATTCTGAAAAATAGAGAAAATCACAGCAACATTGGTTGGGTGGAGGGATTTATTTCCAAAACTCCTCAACCAGCAACATTATGGTCAAAATAAACTCTAAAAGATGAAGACATCAAAGCTTTGTGGCCAATCTGTGATCCTTCATTTGCAAAGATTTCATTCTACCAATGCTGCTTTCTCTTTCAAGAATAAGAATATACAATGCAGAAAATAATAAAGGGAAGATGTAAACAACACAATCTAAATTTAATTAAATCAAACTTCTGTGAAATCAAACTATCCACTTTGGAAGCAACGCTGATTGACATCAATTTCACATGCTGTTGTGCAAATGGAATAGACAACTGGTGGAAATTATTGGCAATTAGGAAGACACTCAATAAAGGAGTGGTTCTGCAGGTGGAGACCACAGAATGCTTATCAGTACCTATTAGAGGTGGGCTGATCTATCCTAGGATGGATACTATTGATACCAACGCTGGTATTGATATTGAACAATACTTGTTTAACAAGAGCGATACGTTTTATTCTCTCCCCCATGCACTAACTGCAGGAGATTCACTTAAATCTCCCCGTCTGTGTTACAGCACTTTGCTGTTCCTCATTTCTGGTCACTGTCTTGCATCATCACATGGCTAAGCGGCGCTATCCAATCAGCACTCAGGCTCCGCCTGGCACGCCTACTCAGCTCTTCTCCACTCAACACACAAACAACCATGCTGCTGCTCCTCATACTCGGAGAGAGAGAGAGACACAATCGGAGCAGAAAAACATGGAGAAGAGGGAAAGAAACGCTAGTTGACTATAGTTTATTACCACAAATGAAACAACTGCAAGCTGTGAGGTTTGTAAGAAGCGTAATGCTAGTGAAGTCCTGTTTCTCTGACTGTGACTAACTGGATTTGCATTCTTCATCCTCTGACATGGGAGCTCGTCTGCCTGCTCGGCTTTCCTGGACGGGGCCGGTAGTGCAGCTGGTTGACAGCTGCTTTTTGTGTCTCTGCTTCTGTCTCCTTGAACCCCAGTCAGCCTCAGCAGATGGCCGCTCACACTGAGCCTGGTTCTGCTGGAGGTTCCTTCCTGTTAAAAGGCAGTTTTTCCTCTCCACTGTCGCTACAAGCATGCCTAGTGTGAGAGATTGCATTTGAGTTAATGAGTCGATGCAATCAACTGGTTTTACTTAGATAGAAAACTTTGAACCAATCTGACTGGATGATCTGGTTGGATTGCCTCTGTAAATGTGTTGTGAATTGGCGCCATTTAAAAAGATCTAAAGAGAAGCTTCATCTCCTGGTCAGACCCTGTAATTCAGTAAAAGGGTGGAGACAGAGTAAAAATTTGCACACCCAGGAGAAGGAGAGGGTCACTCCACTGGCTGGAAGTTGGAGGGAATTGGGCTGCCATTCTGCTGGTGTTTGACTGTGAATGGCCATTTTGAATGGCCGCTACTGTAAGTCGCTTAGATAGTGCAGCTAATGAAGGTTGGCAAATCAATGCCAGCTGTGGCAAGAAGGTTAGCTGTGTCTGTGAGCGTAAAGTCCAGAGGCTGGAGGTGCAACCAGGAGACATAAAGGGAGTCATAGCATCAACACTTTGTTATATTGTTGCTTTTTAGGGATACATGCATTTTAAATGTCTTACAAACAATGCTTATTGGTAATTTAAGCTTTTATGTGACACATTACCTTCCTTATCCCTCCTTTATTAAAAAAAAAAAACAGTAAATAAAACATGCCACCCTCTCTCTGTCCCTTATTCTCATCTTTATTGTCATTTATGAAAGTTGGCAAACCAACGCGTCGCTGCTTAAACAACTTCAGTGCTGGTAGCCATTGCTGTCTAATATGTAAAAGTTATGCTGTTCTGAGCTGCTGCATACATAATTCATACATAATAAGTCATTCAGTATTAAACAGGGTCAAACAAACGTTATGCTTTTTTTATGTCTGCCAGTTCTATCCCTTTTTAGGTCCAACTCATTACACTGGAAGCCAAATCTACACTTGATAAGACACATTATGGTTCTGTTTGTACGTTTTAATCACAACTAATATTAAGAAACATTCTGCATACTCTATGTAAATTGTTCATGGCACTAGAAATATTAAGCATATAGTTTATCCTTCAGGGCTTCTGACAGCTGACATGTTTATCCTTACAAATGGATGTAAGCACAAACGGGTCTGGAGCTCTTCTCTCCAGTTGGGCTCATTTTCCTTCCACTTTGTTTTGTCTTTGTTTTTCTAATGTTTGTGGAGAAATGTATGCTGCTTCTGTGCACAGCGTGCTGCAGCAATCACAGGGAAATTTGACAGTGGCAGCTTTTGTGAGGCTCTCTGTGAGTCTAAGGAGAGGTGGAGAATGGTGATGGTGCTGGAACCAATCCCAGCGGAAAAATTGGGTCAGAGGCTTGGAAAATTCTAGAGCGGTCTTCTTCTGTAACAGTCGGACCCAAAAAACAACTAGCAGTAAAGAAAGGCTGTACAAGGGGGGATTTCATGTTTTTGTCAGTATCTGACAATGGAAACATGAATAATTGATTCAATACAAATGATAACTGTTATGGAGGATAACTTAAAGAAGGCGGACACCTGGCAGCAGAACAGACCTGCTAAACTTCATCCTCTACAAACCAGAAGAGATCATTTAAAGTCGTAGGAAAACGGCTGTTCCAACTGTTGCATTTCCGGATTCTCCTGAGTGGTGCACGACTTTACACGACTGAATAAAGTGAATGTGATTGGTCGATTATCAAGAGGACGGGATTGTTGTGGCGGAAGGTTTGCAAGCTATTTGGTTGTGGCCGGTTTGTCGGAAGCATCTTGCTAACCAGTTAGCAACTTAGAAACAACACTGTCAAGGAACGCTATGGACATCAGAAACATGCAAGAGGAGGAGAGTTTAGTGTCGTTTCGCCTCCCAACCAGGAAGCTTTTTCAATTCAAAATTAATTGATCATCAGATCAATCATTTTGAATAGAAAAAGCTTCCTGGATGGGAAGTGAAATGTCTTCAAACTTGGAAAGAAATTCCTGTGGATTGTTTAATTTTATTTTTTGGGGATAAAAAAAAAATCCTGCACAAACTAAAACTGTTCTGCTCCTACTAACTTCTGCCTGAATTCTGCTTCCTCCACCCGCCAACCCCCTTCACAACACATGACAGTCCAGGAATTATTTCATAAATTAACACAAAGTTTAAAAAAGCATTTAATGCATACTTTTTACTAGTCAAAAGTGCAGTTTACAGCTAAATATAATTACGTTTTAACTACTGAAAAATCTACAAATGAAAGTTTTGCGTAGCAATTAGATGCAAAGATAGCTTGCCATAGAGGACACGGACACTTTCGTGTATTGACCATGGCTAACTGACATGAAGCTACACATGCAGAAGAGCATCCCTCGTTTCAGCTCACCTACAGTGTAGTAGATTGGTCTAGGTACCTGATCTGCTTTGGTGGTCAGATCTGACCGGGTCCTGCGTATGCTAGTGACGTTGCGCTACATGATTGGCTGAATGTTGGCACATGATGTAGAACATTGTGGTTGCCCAGACAACGATAATAACATCACGCAGCATCAGAGTGCAGTCAGGAGCATCTGCAGTGTTAAAGTGTCTAATGACCGATGGAGTTTTAACAAAACTGAAAAAAATCTGTTTTTGGTGAAAGAGGTAACTTTTAGTCCATGGTATAAAGGGGGAGAGCTGGGTAGCACTGTAGCTAGCTGTGTTCAGTAGGTAAAAGGTTAGCCTCTTTTAGCGCGGTCAGTTAGCCATATTAAGCTACACTACATTTAACTTTTTGTCAACAACAACCGTTCGTTATCTATAAGTAGAATAACTTGTTTTATTTGTCTAAAATCTCTACGAAAGCCATTTTTTAAGATGTCCCTTGTGTCCTCCTCTGCCCTCAGATCTTAATAAAAAGAAAAAAAATAAGCTGAGACTTTTTTGTCGCCTTGGTAAATGGCAGAGTTTAGTCTTAAAGCTGATTTATACTTTGAAACCAGGTCGTCTGCGTAGATGTCACAATGAAAGCAGATATGCCCCGCCCCTTTCCGCAAACACTCTGCTGCACCTCTCCCAAATTGTAGGTTACCTCAGACAGAAGGCCTCTGATTGGTCAAATTTACATCCGCTCTACATTATGCGTACTTCCTGTTTGGTACCTTACCGGCTTTTTTTGTTTCTATGACGGTCATTGTGGAAAACGACTTGTGAGACCCTTTCTCCACCTGGATCCCTGCTCTTTTTCGCCCTCATGTCGCTCCGTTGTTTGACAGACTTGCCCCCACTTTCTCACCACCGCAGCCGTATCTAGACCAACAGTAAGTTCGTCATTTTCTCCTTTTGCTTTATGGTGTGGAATAACAGCGCAGACTACGCTTCAATTTTGAGCATAAATCAAAAATGTCTGCATCATACCTGCGACAAGCTCACTTTGACACACTGCTGCAGGAGTATAACCAGCCCTTTAGAAGGCAGCACTTTTCTTTAAGACTGACAATGATTGTTTTCTACTTTCAGCTAATTTAGATCGCTGATGAAATGTAAAATGATAGGAAATATAGGTAATAATATGTTGAGACTTCAAAAGAGATTCAATCCTTAAGAAACGAGTGCAATACAGTTTGTCCGAGTGGAGTTGCCATATGTTGAGATCATGAAAAGGGGCGGGGCTCCGAGCAGATGTGGTACCTACTTCAGCTAAAGTAGGAAGGTCTGAGTTATCCATGTTAAGATCACTTTAAACAATCTCACCAGGGACATTCATAGCAAAGACCCAGAAGGCCCATTATCCTGGTCTCTCTGTAAGCTGCTCAACTATCTTCCCCTTAAGACTCATTTAATTTCATCTTCTCGTTACCTTTTCTTTTCCCAATTCCCCCTCCCTATTCTTTTCTATAGCTTTACCACATACCCCGCTCGCTCTTCCTCCGCAGCGCCCAACATGTGTTTTGAAGTGAAACGAGCATGTTTGATGGGGAGCTGAACAGAGGAGCTGGAGGTGTAGAGGAGGGGGACTGTTGGAAGACAGCGGCTCCTATATATAGCGGTGAGCGTGGGTAGATGCTGTATTGACAGGAAAGACACACGTTTTCTATCCGTAGCAAAGCAGGAGGGAAGAAGAGGGATAATGAGCTAGAGAGAGGGTTGAACAGGAGCCATGCAGCGTTGCTTGTGTTGCTTTTTATTTTTGTGTGTGTGTAAGAACAGTAAGAACAGTACATGTCTGAGTTCCAGCAAAGATCCAAATGCTAAAGCTTTGAAAATACAGCAATTCCCTCTTTAAATGATCAGAAAGCTTTATTATGTGCTTCCTTTACAACAGAAATACATTTCCAGAGGTCCAAATGAAACATATTCTTTGGTTAAATAAATTAAAAGCCTTTAAAAAAAACTCCTATTCAATAATGCTTAAAATTTGGGGGATTTTGCTACAGTTTAAGCTTTAGTGAACTTTACTAGGATTCTGGAAAAGATTTACTGTGAAGTCGAAAGAAAATGAAAAATGGTTTTTAGTTCACAAATCAAAATTCTCCCTTTTCTTCTGTCATCTGACAGCAGATCTTTGAATACATTGAATCCCCAGAATTAGTTCAAGAAAATGAGTTGTTCAAAAGATTTACTTCCCTTTAAAGATACTAAGAAATAGAGAGCACGTCTATAAGTGGACAATGATACACCTGAGAAGTCTGATAACTTTTGTTCTGGTCTTTAAATCAAAAGTTTGTTGAAACTTATCAAATCAGTGAAAATATAATACTGAAATAAAAAAGGGTGAAATTCTGATGCTAAACAAATACAACAATTAATGGAACAAGGATGAAAATGATGAAAAATTATTGTTTTACTTATTTTGGAGAAAAACTAATTTTCAGTACAAACAGGGGTTGGCTAGACTGTGGAGTTTAAAGAGGAACTTTTACATTATTTACTTTTATTTGTTTTCATTATTAGATTGATAGTGGAAGATATAAGAAGATATAAGAATAAAATAAAATAAGGTTGACATGTGTGCTACCTAAATAATAAGTAAATAAATAAAAGTACGTCTTTGAACAGGTTTCTCAAGACAGGTGGAGCATTAGACCAGGGACTCATCTCCTGTTTCCAAAATTCATCACAAACTGCTTGAGAAGCTTTTCTACTATGATAACTGGCAATGAAAAAAACATTTCAATAAGATATATTTGTGTTTGAGAAGTGTTTGTTCAGATAAACACCGATTCTGAACTGTATAGGCCAACATAGTAGCTTTGTGACAGTCAGTCTGACCTCTAGTTCTTCTTTTTTCCACTGATCACTCAGGCAGTCCTTGTGCTGGGCTGCTTGGTAATGTCAAGATGGGGAAAACATCTCCATTTTATCCTAGTTTGGTGTTATAGAGGGTTGTTTATGTTGGTAGTCTGTTCGTGCTAAGCTAACATTATGTTCTGGAGGTTGCAGCTGTAAGTGTGAACATTGGCACCATTGGAAGAATGTTTCACCAGTTGAATATACTGAACAAGCATTTGGATGGCATTAACAATGAGCATCATTGCTGGAATTTCGATAGATGGATGGATGGATGGATGGATGGATGGATGGATGGATGGATGGATGGATGGATGGATGGATGGATGGATGGATGGATGGATGGTTGGATGGATGGATGGATGGATGGATGGATGGATGGATGGATGGATGGATGGATGGATGGATGGATAGATAGATAGATAGATAGATAGATAGATAGATAGATAGATAGATAGATAGATAGATAGTTTGTTAATGGAAGACATCCAGCTAATGCTGACATGACTAATCTTTTATGAGCCAGTTTTTAAGATGCTTTTTTCAACAGTCTATGTTGTATCTAAGAAAAAAGCTACTTTAAAAACATTTTGTTCATTAATACTTTAAGTTTCTATTTCCAAATGTGTTCTTTTCTTTAAATAATGATGGAACAGCATTCACTCCATACATATCTACAATTACGTATATAGTCTTTTATAAGGTAACGCTCAGTTTAAAGTTTGTTTGAACTTCTGCACAAATAAGCCATTTCCAATTATAAGTGTTTATAGGACATAAAAGAAGCAGAGCAGCTGGTGGAGGGGTTGGAGTATTTTACGCAGTGAAGCAGTTGCCCCCACCTCCCTGAAGATCCACTCCTATGCCACTGTTAGATTTGCATTAGTTAAAACCAATGGAAATCCTCTCTATTTGCAGTTAAAGATTTCTTTAGACGTTTAAATCAGACAGAATCAGCTGCTTTAATGAGGTGCTGCTCACAGAGGGAAAGAAGAAAATAGGCCAGTGAATGGAGAGCCTTTCTCTTTCTGTTCCCCAAGGCTTTGACAGTCCGCTGAAGCCAAGCAAAACTGGACAGCCAACCACAGGCTGTCCTGTGGTGTCTGGCAACACCACGCTGCCAGAGGATTCTTTATGTCTTCATGGTGGAGGCCTCCAAAGGTCGGGTTGGTTCCAGGATCCCAGGGATACTCAATCAGATTGGGTGCCTGGACCGTTTGCAGTTCTCAGCGTTCTGACGCAAACAGAAAGCTTTGTTGGAGGCATCCATTTCCAGTTACACCCACATGAATCCAATCACAAAAGCATTTCTTCCACCATTGTGTTAAAACTGAAGCTTAATGTTGTGACTAATCGATATATCTGCACTTATTACAGCATCCAACAAAACAACCTCCTGTGATTATTGTTGCAAATAATTACCACTGCAGGTGAAGAACGCCTCCTTTTAAAAGAATGACATTTAAAAGTTGCATTTTGTTTATTCATTATCGTCTGCTAATAATGTCTGAAAGGAGCAGCAGCGTGTTTGATTGACATGCTAGCGTTCCCTGCCTTCACGCTCTACTGGTTTCACTCCTCCTAAAGATAATATATTAAGGTTATTGGTAAAATACATGAAATACCTGCTCATGTTTCTGCTGCAGATTGAACAAATACCTTAAAACACTCCAACAACAGTGCCAGGAAACAGCTACAGATCTCTTTTTGATCAACTTTCTGCTACTTCAGGACATCGATAAATTGCTATGATGGAGCAAAGATGGAAGAAAATATAAAAGCTGAAAAAGATTGAAAATCTAAAGTTAAAACTTTAAAAATGTTTTTTGAAAAATTCAAAATTTGTAAAAAGTTTTAGAAATTTTTTTTGTTGAGAAATTATATTTAGACTTTATTTTGTCATTTTGTATAAACAAGTGTAAACAAAGAATTTCATTAAGAACAGCTCAAGTGCAGCCTTGATAAAGGTAAGCAGCAGTGATAAAAAAAAAAAAAACATTGTGATGAAAAACAGTAATGTAAACATATGACTGTATAGTTACAGTTCTAACATTGAGTTTATTTTTTTTATTATTATTATTTTAAACAAACAAAATAGAAAAGAAAACTGAAAAATATTAAAATTACCATTTGCATGTTTCCAAGCGATACAAGGTCATGTCTATATAAAGACTCGAACTCACTGCGGATCCAGACATTTGAATTGAGAAAGCTTCCTGGAGAGGTGGCGAAACGTCTTCAAATCTTGGAAACCAACTCCAGTGGATATTTTTTGAATTTTTACGGAATGACTATGACCTGGATGACTGGGAACCTTCATCAGCATTAAAATTAAAAAAAATAATTCTGGGAGTACAGTAAAGTTACTTTCCAAAAGTATTTTGATATTTTTCAAAGTGACATTTCTTATTTTTTGTATTTTTTTAAAGCACTAGTGGCTTGTTTTTATGACAGATGTGAGAGAGGGGGAGAGACATGCGGCAAAGGACCACAGGTCAGATTCGAACCCGAGTCCGTGGCATCGAGGACTAAGGCCTCCTAACATGGATCGTGTGCACTAACCACTGCGCCGCTGATGCACGCCCCAAAGCAACATTTCTGAATTGCATTTTTTTTTTTTTTTTTTTCCATTTACATAACATGTTATTTGTTAGCAACAATTATAAAACCCCTCCATACCTGTGCGGCACTGAATTGTTTTTCTACTGGACTATTTCATATAAATCAACTTGCCTTGCCTTTTACTAGATGCACCAGAAGCCCCAGCACTTAGAATCTGCCAGTTTGCGCCGCCTCCTGCTGTGCCTCTGCAGACATGCCGGCTGCTAGCTCCACCTGGTCTCTGATGCTCCCAATCTTCACCTACCCAGTTTTCTCTGCCTTACATTCCATAGCATTCGGTCATGCACCTACATTGGCATGGCTGATTAGCATGCTGCTTGAATGCATCAGTTACTTTGCTTAATAAAGAACTGCATCTTGTTGCATCCGTGTCTCCAGCTGCTTTCGTTGTGGCTAAAGGGGCTAGCCGTAACACTATAAAGAAAACTTCTTTGACATTATCGTCTAGCACTGCTCACACAGCTGGATCTTGTACGGCTTGAGAAGCTTTAGTTAATGAGTACGCTTCTCTCCGGCTGTATCAGTAGGGTGATAAGGAGTGAAGATGGTTACTTTAATGAACTATTGGAGGCATCTTGAAAGACTTCAACCCTTTTGGCTGAACCAGTGCATTTGTGAAAAAGGCCATTAATTACCAGTCCTGTTCCCGAGGGCCCGCTGTCCTGTAGGGTTTCGATGAGTTCCTGCTCCAGTGCCCCAGATTCAAATGACTGCATCACCTCAGTATGCCATTAAGTCCAGCAGGAGGCTCCTAATGACCCAGTCAATTACATTAGGTGAAGATCGGCGTTGGGGGGCCGCTGAGAAAAGCCACAAACAGTTATTAGAGAGTTTTCTCCCTCCATTCTTTTTCACACTTTCCTTTTACCTCGTCTTCACTTCGGACTCGGCAGGCAACAGGAAATATGAGGAGTATCGGTTGTGTTAAATGTTTGTCTTTTGTCACTTGTTTGTATCTGGTGGCAACAACTCAGCACAATGCCTCTTTCCAGTGAATGCACAATCAATGCATTGCTCCTGTGGGACCAGTCATGGTTATTAGGTGATCAATACTTCTACTCCTACTAAAGTTATTTCAAAATCAATACCATATTCAGACCACAGCTATGAGCCAATCTATACCATTAATAATCCAATCAACTAGACTATGATCACTGGAGATGGGAAGAGTTACAGAGCAGTGTTGCATTAACTTGATCGGTGAAGAATAATGAAAAGTAAAGTAATACATGCAAACGTATTTATTTCCCATTCATGCCGCAACTACAAACTTCTGAGTTTTTGTTGGGCCAAAAGTAGCAGCTGACCATCAATAAAACACCATCTAAGCATTGTTATCGAGCTAGTAGAGGTTGAATGAGACTTGATTGGTGTCTGCGGTTTTATCAACAAGGTCAACCTGATACCATTGCCTATTTTACCCATCAATTGATGTTTTTATGATAATATTAAAGCATGTAGGACATTTATTTTCCTTTCTTTAATTAATATCCAGTCCAAACAAGCTGAACAGAGAGCCCTCATTAACCCATTCAGTAAACGTTTGTTTATCTCTTTGGTCCCAGTAAAAACATAAAAGTATATAAATAAGGAAATTTAATGATTGAAATGATGAAACAAACAACCTGCCGTTGCCTGAACGCATCATCTTCTTGTGGGTCATTTGATGTCTAAAGCTGGATTCTGGGTTGGTTTGGGACTTTTGCTTTAGTTAGACTACTTCTCATCACTTCTCAAATCCACACTGCGCCACCACACTAGAGACTGGAATTAGAGCCAAAACGTACTAATCTGGGATCATTTCTCTAAATGAGGTGATGAAAGTCTGCAAGATAAGGGTCCAATAAGGTAGACATTCGCTCTTATATCTAAAAAAAATTTAAATAAAAAAGTTTGTCTTGAATGGAAACAAAACGATTTATAGATGGAAGTTTAAAGCCTGTCAACAGTCTGTTCAGTCAACATTCGACTGGTTACAGCCTGCTAACAGTCTGTTAAGCCACCATCCACCGAGTTAAAGCCTGTCAACAGTCTGTTCAGCCACGATCCACCGGGTTAAAGCCTGTCAACAGTCTGTTCAGCCACCATCCACCGGGTTACAGCCTACCACCAGTCTGTTCAGCCTCCATCCAGTCGGTTGTTAAGCCTCCATCAAGTCGGTTACAGCCTACCACTAGTCTGTTCAGCCTCCAACCCGTCGGTTGTTAAGCCTCCATCCAGTCGGTTACAGACTACCACCAGTCTGTCAGCCACCAGTCTGTTCAGCCTCCAACCAGTCGGTTGTTAAGCCTCCATCCAGTTGGTTACAGCCTACCACCAGTCTGTTCAGCCACCAGTGTGTTCAGCCACCAGTCGGCCATCCAGTCGGTAGGCTCTAACCGACTGGTTGGAGGCTGAACAGAGTGTTCAGCCTCCATCCAGTCTGTTAAAGCCTGACACCAGTCTGTTCAGCCTCCATCCAGTCAGTTAAAGCCTGTCACCAGTCTGTTCAGCCTCCATCCAGTGAGTTAAAGCCTGCCAACAGTCTGTTCAGCCACCAACCAACTTCTAAAGCATACTATGAGCCTGCTCAGGGTGTCAGCCTACCACCAGTCTGTTCAGCCTCCATCCAGTCGGTTGTTAAGCCTCCATCAAGTCGGTTACAGCCTACCACCAGTCTGTTCAGCCTCCAACCAGTCGGTTGTTAAGCCTCCATCCAGTCGGTTACAGCCTACCACCAGTCTGTCAGCCACCAGTCTGTTCAGCTTCCAACCAGTCGGTTGTTAAGCCTCCATCCAGTTGGTTACAGCCTACCACCAGTGTGTTCAGCCACCAGTCGGCCATCCAGTCGGTAGGCTCTAACCGACTGGTTGGAGGCTGAACAGAGTGTTCAGCCTCCATCCAGTCTGTTCAGCCTCCATCCAGTCGGTTAAAGCCTGTCACCAGTCTGTTCAGCCTCCATCCAGTCGGTTAAAGCCTGTCACCAGTCTGTTCAGCCTCCATTCAGTCGGTTAAAGCCTGTCACCAGTCTGTTCAGCCTCCATCCAGTGAGTTATAGCCTGACACCAGTCTGTTCAGCTACCATGCACCCAGTTAAAGCCTGCCAACAGTCTGTTCAGCCACCAACCAACTTCTAAAGCATACTATGAGCCTGCTCAGGGTGTCACCAGTTGGTTGAACCTTCATCTGCCTTCTCAAGCATACTATCAGCCTGTTTTCATTCATCTCCACTTGAGTTCAACAGTATCAAAAATGTTCAATAAACCATTTCAGAGAATAACCATATCAGGAGAAATATCATTTTCTGTCACATCCTCGCTGGGATGCATTTGTCCATGGAGAAGCAGTGAGACTGACTTTGGCATTGGTGCTGCATATACAGTAGCTGACCAGATGCATCATAATTTGTTAAATCCTAACCTTTTTTATTGTTGGAAAACCTAGACAACTCACTTTGCTTAGCTTTATGAGTTGGAATGACACACATTTGGAAATGAAAGGCAGATAACTTAAAGATGAACTCTTACTGTATCTTCCAACATTATTCTTGCACAAACCTTCCAAACCTTGCATAATAAAAGCCTCTAGATTTAGGGAGAGTCTCTCGGTAGCTGCAGACACACTAAATCTTTTTGCACAACAGCAAGTTGGATGCAAACAGCAACCTGTTCACCTGTGGCACAAGCTTTTCAAACTTGCAGACGTTCTTTGATCAGGTGTCGCTCTTCATGCTCTCGCTTCAGTTTAACATGCCTTTGTCAGCCTGCTCGCAGGGAAGCATCTTCAATCACAAGGTGAGCTTTAACAGAGGTTAAGAAAAGCTTTTGCCTTCAGCAAGTGTCTCAGCTTTCAGAGATCCATCCCCACTGGCAACATACGCACACAAACACACTATAGCTGTGCAGAGTGATGTCTACCCCTCAAGTACGGTGTGTTCTTTAAAGAAACAGACAATAATCTTACTGGGAGAGGCTGTTCTGTGCACGTGCAGTACTTTATACCTTCAGACATGCTCTAGTTGGGAAGCATACACACACGAACACAGAGAAAACAAAGTAGGTCTGGGTTACGTCAGGTCAGTTCAGCAAAGCACGACTAATGGATGCAGACGATAGGTGTACGAGGGTGCGTATGACACAGCAGAAGCGCCTGTGGAGCTTCTCTTTGCATTTTTTCCCCTTTTTTTTGGACATAGGTAGGCAGACATAGTGTTTATGTTTGTTTCTCAGGGCAATATGTGACCCCAGACCTCCACTACTTTCATGATCTCAGCATGTGCGTGGTTAGCCTGACCCGACAACGTATCCAGGAGTGTGTGCATCAGTGTTTAACTACAGAATGCCTAAAGAGGAAGCAGTAAGAGAGAAAGTACAAGAATAACTGAAGACAAGCAAGTGTACATTTTGCTGCGATAAAGCTGAATACTTCATTTGAGATTGGCTGGGATTTCTACTACTTGGCAGTCTAAGCTACTTCGACAAATTGGTGAGATTAAGATGCTGGCAAAGCCGTGTTTTTTTGCAGTCTTGTTCCTATTAGGCAAACAATCCAAAGTCAAGCTTCAAATGGTGTTATATATTCTTTACAGAGCCTTCAAGGAGTTTGCAGTCTTCATATTTTGTTATTTAATTGATTAACCTACTTTGTAATAACTTTATTTAGATCCCTAAGCAAAGCCTTGTACCACTTTTTTTATCAAAATATTTTCTTTTCTTTTGGGTGTACTTCTTTCTGTTCAAGACGTGTTGATTGAAAAAAGGATTATGGTGGTAGCATTAGTCTAATAATAGTTATAACATAATTCCTTCTAGTTTTTGAAAGCTTTGTGGTGGAAACAAAAGGGAGACGATTGCAGATTTTAGGAGAAACAAGAATTAGTTGAATTCTATTAACATCAATGGAGAAGAAGCAGCGAGGTTGGAGGACCATAAACACCTTGGTGTTCCACTGGACAACAAACTGCACTGGAAACACAACTGAAGCCGTAGTAGCGGTATGAAGGTTAACTAGGCCAGGTTTTTTCCATTTCTCGGCCTGAATTATCCACTTCTACCTCTCATTAGTCGTAAATCATCTAATCTGACACGGCTGTTCTGAAGGCTTCAGATGTTTCTAAGAGAAAATTCATAAACAAATAGTATCGAGCGAACCAATAATTTGTTGGCAAAGTCAAGGAGAAAACTGTGTAAATTTTTAAAGCAGAGTGAGATGATAAAAAGTATCCAAAGCTTTAAACGTCTCATAGAGGGAGGTGTAATCTAAAATCAGGAGGCGAGCATTGATCAGAGAGACAACAGAAGGACCATGTGGAATCTGGTGGAGATGTGGCTTAGGAGTCAAGTGACAAGACAAGTAGTGTTTTTAGGGAGAGGTGAGAAGGCAGCCATTTTTTAAAGTCGTAGGCAAGCGGCTGTTCCAACCGTTGCATTTCTAAATCCTCCCGAATGGTGCATGATTTCACGCGAGTGAATAAAGTGAATTTTATTGGTCGATTATCAAGGCGGCGGGATTGTTGTGTTGGAATGTTCCCAAGCAAGTTTGGTTGTGGCCGGTTTCTCAGAAGCATCTTGCTAACCAGTTAGCAACTTAGTGCTAGTAGGTTCCCAATGGAAAATTCCATTGGGACCAAGTAGCACTAAATTGGTGACTTAGAAACGACACTGTCAAGGAACGCTATGGACAGAGGAAACATGCAAGAGGAGGAGAGTTTAGTGTCGGAGGTTGTGGATGAGTCTCCTCCATCATACATTTTTTATTTAGAGGAGGAAAGCGGGGATGAAGATGTTGTGGAAGAGGACGCCAGGGCGGCAGAAGCTTGGTTTGGTGTAGAAGGCTTCTAGCCGTACATGTTTTAGGCCTTGCCTCGCAACGCTGGCAGTTCTGTTAGCTCTACGCCTGCTGAAGACACAGACGTCCATCCCCGTGAACACTGGGACGGAACTCAATGGGAAAGGAAATTATTCTGATTTCAACCTTTGCGTATACTAGCTGCGACATATGAATCAAGATGCTATGACCGAAAAAATTTGATTGATAGATGACCGTTGATATATGATTGGCTGAATTTAAGTGTTCAGACTTACATATAACTAACTGGACTGCATAAGATAACGAAAAAAACAAAACAAAAAAAACTCACAGATCAGTCAGAGGAGCGAGATTGAAATGGTATTTTTGCTCTAAAATGGACATTGTAGTCAAAATCTAAAGCCTTCCACAGAATCAGGCATTACTACTCACTTATTGTGAGCTCCAAGCCTATAAAAAATAAAATATAATTAAAAATGAGCGAGAACCACCCCGAGGTGGCCTTTTGGACAGAAAAATTAAATATTTGCTATGCTATCCATTACCATTAGTGGACCACACAATCTGCCAGTATAGAACTAGATCAGACTAGCTTGATGTGCCACTTAATGGTAGGGAGGATCTACGTGTAAACTTGTAGCTATCACCTTTAACCACCACATCAGTTTTTAGAAATCCATTATTGAATTGTTACAACGGCTAAGAACGTCAAGCAGCGTGATTATTTGTTCCAGACACTGTACACACTGCCTTCCCCTGTTGTATGCTTTATGATTTAGATCTAAAATCATAAAGTATCATTGATAGCCAGAAAGGCTGCAAAAATTCCTGTGACATCTTCAGGGAAGCTTTTCCACATGACTACTACGTATGTAACTTGCGTAATTAGGCGCTATCGAAGCTAAACAGACTGCCACAAAGACTCAGGGCTTTCAGAGCATTATTTAGTGGGACAAAGAGACACCAAGACTGAGAGAATGCAAGAGATACAGGGGAATATAAACGGAGGATAGAAATACAGAAACAGACAACACACACAAAAAGATGAGTCATTTGAGGAAAAAGTCAGAGGAAACATTCACAAACATAAAGGGGAAAAAACACAAGGCTAATATTTGACTGAGAGAGAGAAAACAGAGAAAAGGAGGAAGCCATGGATAAAAGTTAGAATAAAATGACCTGGGTTTGTTTAGAGCAGCGCTCAATGATTAGCCTGCATGCTGTCTGATGACAGTGTCTAACTTTGCTTGCACTGCTTTTCCTGTTAATATGGTAAAGCCCTCCAGAGCCTCCAGCACCAGGCTACACGTGATCTAATCAGCCAATGAGCTGCTGTCAGTCTGGGTTGCTGCTGCTGCTACTTTTAGACACAGCAGGCAAACCGGTGGCAAGCCGGGCGATGGGAAAGAAGGAGAAGATGATGAGAAAAAGAGAGCAGAGAAAGTGTGGACTGCTGGAAGAACTGTGGTGAACTGGTGAAAGAAAAGTGAAATGGTGCTGAAAGATGACCCTGAACATTTAGAGGATGTTTGGCTCAACCTGCAGCTGTGAAGCAGGATTCTCCACCATGAACAGAATCAAAAATAAATATGGATCCAGGCTCAAAATGAGCTCCTTTATCTGTGCTTTAGAATGGCTTAGTCTCCATTCAAACCCAGGTTTAAAGCCTTGCAGGGCAGCATAAAGCCCACTGCCAACATTAAGACAGAAAGAGGAAGAAAAATAAAAAACGATCAGTTCAGGTGTTTTATAAAATATGTGAATCAGGAAATTGTCTATACAACAAACTGAAAGACTGTTGTCCTTTACTTAAAAAAAAAACTTTAGCTTTTAAAATAGAAAAATTTTCTTCATATTTTTGGATTTAATTATTTTTATTTTCGTTTTATTTCACTGTTAAATTCTGTATAAGTAACAGATAATAATAAAAAATGTCTCCGGACCCTTGCTGGTTGATGATTTTCTGTATTTTTCACCCCACTGATTTTTAATTTATTACTCCTGGTTTAGAGGCTTTAAATGAAAACAGCTAAATGATCCGATTATCAGAACAAACCCGCCCTGCTGAAGCGGACACCAGCGAGTGAGGTCACAGCACCGGGTCTTCAGTTGCAAACATAAAACCAAGCTGATGTTCCAAAACAAGTTTCAGAATTGCAATGCTAATTAGCGTGTTAAGTGAGGGTCTGCACGCCACTACAATCATATGAAAATAATCTCCTCTGCATTCCAGCAGGCGGACAATTCAGCATCTCAAGGCAAATCGGGTCAACGAGCACAAACACACAACATTTAACACATGAGTGAAGAAACTGGATGTGCTTGCTTTTCACACTGATTCACAGGCAGTGCCTTTGAGCAAGTCTCCAAGGTGCCAGTCCAAGCACACTAAAACTAACATGAATCCTTTCATAGTCATGAGTTCTGTGTCAGAAAATAACTTCATATGCAAGTAATCATAAAGCAATCAAAAGGCTTGGAAATGAAGAGGTACGACCGGACCAGGCTCGGAACGAAGGCATCGGGCTCTTGTGTGCACACTGAAACATTCTGCAGAGGTGATGCACCAATGCCAAACTGCAGCCCCGAGGCAACATTTAAGTGCCCACTTCGATTGCATGAGCATCTGTATGACAGAAACACCCATCCACTCTTTTCAAACCTCCCCCATCAGCTGAGGGCTGCCAAGTCAATTAGCCGAGGGAAAAAGAAAAGAAGTGATGCATCTTAACAAGTAGGGCTTTGATGACCTAAAATATTCAACACATCTTGGGTGTGCTTGTTAAAATCTGGAAGGTGTGAAGTTTCACAGGTGAACCTTGGAGTATTCCTACTGCTCTGGAGCAGGTCGTACTGTAACACAAAGCCTTATTGAACTAAAGCAGCCATTGGTTGTATCCATTCATTCTACATATTTATATTATCGATTTTTCACTTGTTGCACTAACAATAATGCCTCAAATCAAACAAAAAATTATTTTTTTTATCGTTTCCTGATAGAATACCAGTTAAGAAATTGACTTTAAAGTAAAACTTTGAGCCGTACTTCTAACAACATTCAATTTTTTTTTTATTCTCCCGCTGTTCAAGGATCCTAGAACATGCAGGGGGGTCGGGCGTTATCTCTGCTGTGATCGGCAGCGGCTCACGGGCAAATTATAGTGACGCAAACATGGTGAGCAAAGCAATGGCATCTAGTTTTACCGTCTTATAGAGACTGAGGAATAAGGAAAATGTGTGCAGGAGCAGGGACGGCTGGCCAATAGAGGGCACTAGGGCGCTGCCCGCCCACCCAATGACACTGATTAAGACATAAAATATATATATTTTTTATAATTTATATAATTTATATTGCAAATGAACATTTAAAATATTTCCAAACATATTAGTATGCTATTTCTTAGATGTGCAGGGTAAATATTTTATCTTTATTGACTTTATTGACGTATTTCCACCCTGGGTCGCAAAAATCTTTGCCCATTAACTCTCATTAAAAATGGTACATGTGTGACAGGAAGTGTATTTGCTCACCACCTCCCGCCACATTTTGCGGGTGATTGACAGGTTGAGTCATGGGAGTTGGAGATGCATTGGAGAGAGAGAGAAATGGCACAAGAACCGTCTTTTTCAGGAGCTGGTTTAGCTATAAGGCTTGGCTAACTGCATGCAGCGGGGCTAATGCTTTATTCTGCTTTCCCTGCCTCCTTTTTTATATGTCAGGATCTGACCCAGCATGGATAAAGACAGAGTAGGACTGATTTAAAGCACTTTTTAGTAAAGGCAAAGAAGAATAAACAATCTGGGATTCAGATGGAAAATAATAGAATATATTGAACTATTTCTAGATCTTTGTTAATTTGTGTAGTTGCTCTTAAATAAACAAATTGTCAGAAAATAAATAGTTTATATAAATAAATAAAAAGCTGACTAATAGCTTCCCCATTATTAAACTGGTACATTTGTTTTAGGTTTGTGACACAATATTGGACCATGAAAAACAGATTTAACTTCATAAAGCCTCAGAAGGACAAGATTTATGTACAAAAACTAAACCTGTACAAGAAATTTAATTATGTTTTTATAAAGTGTTTTTGTAATCTTTTTTTTTTATATATTGTCGGCATTCATATTAATATACTGGTGTGATAATTTAGTATATGTTTGATTTGTTTTGGGTATATACGTCTATCATGAATTTATAGCCCCCCCCATGGAGAAAACTCCACTTGCCGCCACTCATACCGGTTTGAGCCGCTGGCTCAGAGGCTTTATCTGGTTGCTCCGTTCTCCTCAGTACTTCTCATGAGGACTGTGTATAAATATCTGAACCAAAAATAGATTGATTACTTTTCATGTCTTGTGTTCCACTGACACAAAATAATTGTCTAATCATTATTTAGACCAGATAGGGCACTCTCTATTTTGTTTAAATGTAATGCATTTTCTATTTTCTAATTAATATTATTATTTTATGAATATTTTTTCTTCCATTATCTTTAGCATATGTGACTGAGTGATTGTCACCAAACTAATTTCCAATCATTTTACTAGACTGAACAGATCATTCACATTTGTTTTCATCCAATCTTAATTAATTCATACTTTTGTTAACCATTCAAAGGGCACAGCAATTTTATTTCCTATTTTAACAAAATCTTTGACTTTATTGTCTGTCCCTAGGGGAACCACAGCTGCTCTGCTTAGATCTAAGGACCTGGATCTGGCTAAACCAATAGCAACAACCAGATGTAGTCCCCCACTTTACCCTTTACCATGTCAGCACTGTGAAAATAACACAACTAGTAGTTTGTTGGCCACTAATGGTGCAAAAATTGGTATTCTGTGTATTTAAAATCTTTATTTTATTTGTAAAAGGCAAACATCAAGCTGAAAAACTCAATTGGGGGAAGGAGGAGGTGATAGGAAGAGAGACAATGGTCAGCACCCCCCTCTGTGGGCATCTTATGCAAAACATTACCGTCACTCGTGCAATATTCCTTTCTCTCACTGTGCAATAACACATGCCAACTACTGGGTAATGTTTTCCTTATTTATGAAGTCAGCACATTTCTGCAGTGCAAGTGCACTAATCTAAGTCAACTACTGTGTAGTCTTCCCTTAGCTCTCTACTTGGCAGATATTTTTATATCTAAAGGAAACATATTCCAGGACATTACAACATTTTTATGCTTTTTCTGTAGTATATACACTCTTTTTATATTGTCTATTGTATTTTTATCTTTAATGGCATCTAACTTTAACTCGTTTTACTCTATATAAGCTGCTAGAACCAGAATTTTCCTGAAGGAGTTATCCCAAGGGATAAATAAATAAAGTTGAGTCTAAGTCTAAAAGTAGAGCATTTTGGTGTCTTTTGGTGTTTTTGTGCTACTTTCCATTTTTTTAAAAAAGCTACTCAATTACTGAGTAAATGTTTATAACCTTTAATTTGGTATTTAAAATATAAGGGATGCAAAAAAGTTTGAAATATTAAAATACCAAAGACATAAATAAAAGATTTTAAACTTTGGAAACTGATACCTACAGCTGGCGATGCACATTTTTTTGAACAGAGCAAAGTTTTCAGGTTCAAATTTCGTTGTATTTTATATTCTTGAACTTCATACAGTGCCATGAGCTCAGCAGAAAAGGAAATACATTAAAAAAAATCAAACTTTCATTCATTAAATTACAATTTTTCTGCACTTTTAAAAGATGAAATTGTCAAGTGAGATGTTTCCAAATGAAATTTCTTTTTGTCTTACACATGTATAAACAAAATGACAAATAAAAAGTCTAAAGTCTCTAAAATTGTCTCACTTCAACATAAGAGCAGTTATACATCTAGTACTCAAGTAAAAATAGAAAGAACAGTTATATTTTAGTCAAGGCCTGTAGGACACATGACCATGAGCTTATGGTGAACTGATTTGCTGTAGCTACTTAAATTAAGAAAAACTGGGATGGCATCGATGGCAAACATACAAACAGTTAGTTTAAAAGCTGGAACATTGACCAGACTCTTGGACTTTGGACTGTGTGGATGTTGCATCAGTCTGCTCTATTTTCGCTACCTTGTTAGATTAAATCGTGAAATGGTATTTCTATTCTCACTTGATTTTTAGTTTGTTTTAATGTGGATCCAAATTAAAGGACTGGGGGTAGAGTTCAGGTATTTAGGTCCTTCTAGTAAATGTTACTTAGAAAATTCAAAAAGCTACTAGTGACATCAGCATACAGTCCCAACTCTGATTCCTTAAGATAAATAACCTTAAACCTGTATGTGCATTAAAAGACAAAAACAAATTTTGAATGAAGCTAAAAGATCGGAACGTCTCCTTTTCTCAAACCTCATACTGTTTATCAGGTTTACCCCTGAGCAGGATGTATTACTCACCTAAAACTTTGGCAAAACAATGGAATTTAAAAAGAAATATACGTATTTTCTACAATAAGCCTTAAATTTCCATTTTCCATATCTACATTCTAACTTTGTGCCTGTTAACCAACCTCAACTTGAAGTACTCAACTTTTCCACTTTTTTCCCACAGCAAGAAAGCAGAAGAGTCCACTCACTCTCAGCTTGAATTTGCAATGACTTTTAAAGTGAAGGAGCAGGGTGTACTCTGGTGTATTTGCACTAATGATTCGAAAAGGGAAAAGAAAAAGGAAAAACATCTTGTCTACCTTTGTGGTTTTAAGCGTAGACACGCAGATGTGTGTGCCCACCTATACTGGGTGCTTTTACCTGAAAGCCAAAAACACCTTTAGTGAATAAAACATCAGGCATAAAGCCGAAGCACATGATTTAATCTGACGGCCCCAGAAGCCAGGAACGTCTGCACTTTGGTCAGCTCTTGGTGGGGGGGTGAGAGCACGAACCAGGGATGCACAGGGTAAAGGCAAAGCCAGATCAGAGTGTATGAGGTGTATAAGGTCTCTGACGGGCCGTCTGATTAATCTACTTCACTAACAGCAATGTCCCGCAAAGCAAAATTATTCAACCTGCTTGAAATTCCACATTATGAATTCAACACAAGCTTTTATTTATTTTAGGGGATTTTTTTGCCAGATCACACAAAGGCAAGCAGAACTGTTGAGCGGAAGAAAGACAAGACAGTTATTTTATAAGAGAAAATCTGTACGTTTCTGGGGAGCAGAACAATCGGACCCTTTTAATCTTATACCATTTTCATGAAATTTTGTGCAATAAACTGAGTTGTAAAGATGGAAAAAAAGCGAAAACTTACATTTTTGGCCTAAATGTAAAACAATGTATGGGAAAACATTTTTAAGTCAAGGGCACATGGATAATAAATACTCATACGAGCAATATACTGCGTGCTCCTTTTTATGCTTGTGGTTTGCTTTCTTCCGTAACCTCTCTACTACCTCACCTGTGGACCAGTTTCTATGCACACATGTCAACTTTTGTCACTTTAAGGATGATACCAACCTGATAAACTGCCTGTGATTGGGAACTTTTTATAATTCCTGCCTCTTGAGACAGAAACCTTTTCTTCCTGTTTGCCCATCGACATTAGCAGACCATCTTTTGGCTAACTGCTTTTACCTTAAAGAGTTAACGACCAATTGAGTGAAGTCTTCATTAAATAGTCAGTTAAGCGCAATTGTGAATTTGTGTTATTAGCAGTAGGATATGCTCTAAAATAATGGTTATTCTAAATTCTTTGTTGTAGGCTAAGCTACTATTATCTTCACTGTTTTTATTGAGGAAAGTGGGGCTTAAAGTCGTAGGGAAATTTTTTTCAAATGTCAAATCATTCTGGCTTAAACATGTATATAAATGTACTCTTTCTCAGACCATATTGTCCCGAAATTTAGAAAATTTCTATTTTTAATAGAAATTTTATATTAAAATCTGTGTTTTTTTCTATTATCTTATGCAGGCCAGTTAGCCTGTACACTTAATTTTGGCCAATCGTATATCAACAGTCACCCATCAATCAGATTTGTTCGGTCATAGCATCTTGATTCATATGTCGCAGCTAATATATGCAACGATTGAAATAAGAATAATTTCCTTTCCCATTGAGACGTCTGTGTCTTCAGCAAGCGTAGAGCTAACAGAACTGGCAGCGTTGCGAGGCAAGGGCTCAAACATGTACGGCTGTAAGCCTTCTACACCAAACCAAGCTTTCTTTACCAGTCATTTCCAGTTTACCCAAACCAAATATAACTACCATGCGAACAGGCAAAGGGTAGTGTAAAGAAAACGAACTGGACAAGGTATTACCAGCCTGACTAGTGACACAGAACCTATTTCACCATCTTCCTTTTGTCAGGATGTCAGAATTGAGGTATGAGTGTTGAGGAATTTTGGCAGAGGTGTTAACATGCAGCTGTTTTTAGCTTGATATAATCTGTCCTGACTTTTGGAAAAACTGTGCAGTTAGTGCGGTCAATCAGTGTAGCTCTAAAGCCACAGGGTTATTCATTAAAAAAGGACATGCAATCTTTGCAGCTTTATTTGACAGCTAAAAACCCCACTGATTAATAAAACATTCTTTGTGAAGCTTCATGACGTAATCCTATCTGAAGGTCCTGAGCAGAACTAGATCAGCAGTCATCTTGTGATTGAATTTGGCAAGTTGGGGCTGTGTTTGATGGTGTATCTAAATAAAAAGTAAAATGGTCAAAGTTTTTTTCTACGAAGCCAAATTCAAACAAATCATCTGTTGGAATCAGCCCTAATGAAAGCCATTGTTTTTAAAAATGAGCAGATCTGACATTTCTTGAATAATCATCTGTCCTGCAGCACTTAAAAGTGTGATCAAACTACTGCACACTAATGTCTTTAATGGACTGGATGGTAAAGCTCTTTTTCGCTGTTTGCATGAAATGCTTTTGGACATTTTAAAAGGGAAAATGGCAAACCTCTGATTATAAAATCTTCTGCTTTTAAAAAGAGGGAGACTAAACACGACAGAGGAAAGGTTGGTTGGGAATACCATGCAAAAGCATTCCTACCTAATGCCTAGTCTGTCATGTTCTTAGAGAACAAGGTCTGCAGGTATAAGAAGGACAAGCTACTGTCCAAGCCACTCTCTAAAGACACATTGACTACTACTATCAGTCACCAAAAGTCATCTGATGTTTGTTTTAGAAGGATAGGAAGCACAAGTAAGCAGATCCAAAAAATATCAATGGTTCGAAGAAATAAAAATCAGATCTAGATTTATCACATATATGAATGTTTTGACCTTTAACTATGGTCATGAGACACTGGTAAGGTCGAAAAGAAAAAGATCCTAGGTAGGAGCAGGTAAAAACTTTGAGGTAATACCTAGGATAAAAAAAGTTAGATTAAAGCTAAAGGAGCTAATTTAGGTCCTTAGTAATACCCATTCCCACTGGCCAAAAACCCGTGTGAACCCAGTAACAATGTGCTTTTAGCGGTTGTGGAAACGGCTCACTGACACGTGTCGAGCCGTGTCGAAGGACTCGACAAGCGACCCTTGTTAAAATCGCAGCTCAGCTCAAATCTCCATTCAAACCCGCGTCATTTCATTAATTTACGTGATAACGTTGAGTGCAATAACTCTGCTTACATTTGATGAACATGGCAAATAAAACACACTTACTATGACCTGGCTCCCTTCAATGTTGCTCTCCTTTGTTTACTTTCCTGATTTCTGTTGCACTGGTGACGCTATCAATGGTAACCCAGTGTGATGGCATCATTAAACATACACTTTGTGTGTGTTTAATGATGCCATTAAACACTTCTTTTTTCGCAAAAAAAGAGAGAGATTGTGTTTTGTAAATATAAACCCTGTGATAACGCACTAATTTCAGTGGGAAAGAAGATGAAGTGGTATTTGATTAGGAGGCCAGCTAAGTGCCTTCATACATTTGTTTTCTGGTCAATCCCAGTAAGTTGACCCTACATTAGTCGCTAATGGGACTGTTAGTCACCTCTAGCTTGGGAAATATTTGTGATTGCCCAGAATGACCTGTGGGTCATTGTTTCTGTTGTGTGCCAGTGTGAAGGACACCACAAACAGAGATTGGTTTTACCAATCACTTCCCTGATTGGTAAAACCAGCAGAGACACCCTTCATTACTTTGACGCAGTAGCATAGACATTGATTGACAAAACGGTGACATACCTAACAACTTTGTCTTCTAAAGGTATTGACTATTCGTAGTGTTATTTTCTGTGGTTCTATAAGTTTTAAAAGTGATTTTAAAGGTTATTGCTACAAGTTTAACCCCTCTGGTCAATAAGAGCCACATGGAGACATCCCAAGTTTAAAAAACAAATTTCAGGGAGATGCTTATCAAACAAAACAACCCCAAACCAACACCCCCCCCCCCCCCCCCCCCCCCCCCCCACCACCACCACCACGTTTATTGGCTTTTTTTCCTGACTAAACCAATCAGTGCGTTCTCTGACAACCAGTCGCCTGGAACACTGATTGAACAGAGCATCGCTTTGGACAGATGTGCACAGGTTTCACAAGAAACCTCCTCCCCACACCCCCCGCTCACTTGTTGCGGCACTCGAAGTAGTTCTAATCCACACATGGTGCACGAATTATTGTATTGCCTGCAGTCTCTGACTCACATTAAAAATACACCACCTCACATAGGGCCGGATCTATCAAAGGTTTGCGTGTATAAAAACGTGAGCTATTTCACTGCGCACGCTAAAAAATTTACAAACTGATCTATCAACAGCGTGCTAAAAGGATTTGGTCTTTAAAACGTGCTAAATAGCGCCTCTTATCCATTTAGTACTTTTTCTGCAATGAATATGCAATATGGGGCGTTTACACGCAAAAGTGCGTCTTGTGGGAGGAGAACATGTAAATATATTAATTTAGCACTCGCAAAGTGATTTATCAAACCTGAAAGCAATTTTGCTAACGGTATGTGACTCTATATTTAACACATTTCAAAAGAAGGTGCAAATGGTCTGTATGCGTAATTGCGCACACATGGCAGCGGTTATTGTCGCAAGAAGGAGACATGGAAATGAAGAAAGGAGACGCAGAGAACACATTGTTTCACTCCGTGTGAATATTTTTGGAATGAACGAGGAAACGATCATCAAAACATATCGTTTATCCAGCATTGCCATTTTGGAGCTGTTGGGGGAACTTCGAATGGATTTGGAGCCAGCCACAAGGAGGACCCACGCAATACCAGATATCACAAAACTCCCAACATTGCACTTTTTTGCATCTGGGATCTCCCAATCTCGTTTTTCAGAAGTGCTGTCCGACGTTCTAAATGCCATGTCACCCTGACGCCCTACCGGAGAACCCCGACCTCTGTGCCAGTGGAGCAACATGCCAATGCTGCGGGGATGCGTAGTCATCTCATCCACAGTCACTTCTTGTGAGCCATTTGGTATGTGCATTTTTCTACAGGCCAATACAAAACACCTGTTTTTTTTTTTGTTTTTTTTTTTACTGCAGTGAAGTAGAAATTCAGCCACATACCACCTTAGGGAATAAAGGTTGCCAAAGTTTTTATATATATATATATATATATATATATATATATATATATATATATATATATATATATATATATATATATATATATATATATATAAACTTTTTTTTTTTTTTTTTTTGGAGGGGGTGGGGGTGTCACTGTAAGATTAAACTTTCTTAATGCACTAGTTTGCACAAACTACAAACTACTTTGCCGCAAACCACAAAACGCGCAAAACCATCATTTAAATAGGGCGTCTCCAACAGTTTTGCACCTGCCACCAGTTACGCAATCGCTCTTGTTAAATCACCCGCAAACCATGGTTCAGCCCCTCGCGCAAAATTCCAGTTTGCGAGCGCAAATTACTGCACGCAAAATTGGATCTTGATAAATCCGGCCCATAGTCTAAAATCCGGGATAATTTCTCCGACTCACGGGCACAACTATCGATACCAGGGATATCAGTGTCTGATCTCCCGGAACTTTCGGAAGACTTAGGATATCTGCACATGCCCTCATTCTGAGTAATGCTAATAGCTAGCTTTGGTAATATTTTAACTTACCTATCTGAAAGGAAAGCAACAACCTCTGCATAGCTGCTGGACCAATTTGCTTCCTTAAGTTGGCATCAACATTCTAAAGCAAGAACTATGATCTTCATTTTGTTTCTTTGAAAAAGATGTAGCTATTACCTTTAAATTCATAATAGAAGGTAAAACAAATGGTCAATCTGACCAGCGGTACCCAAAGACTTCACCCTGTGCTACATAGTCAGTAAAATATGATGCGTACTTTTCAGAAACTTAAGGAACACCAGTTCATAAAATACTACATAAACTATACAGTATAATTTTAAAACTGGTTTACTCTAAGCCTGACTTTACCTTTAAGTACATTATGAATACATCATAAAAAAGAGCAGGGACATTGCAGTTGCAGAGGTCTCATGCATCACCTGTGGGTGGCGTATTATTACAAGGTTAGTGGAAAAGCCTTAGGCTGATCCTTTTATTTATGAGACTTGAGTTGAAGCAGTGTCAGACAAAATTAAAGGCTTCTCTTAAGGACCATCCCAGCACTGCAATTCATTCTGTGTGTGCATGCGTTGGTACTAAAAATACATGAACTCAGCAAGACATTTTTGTCTTGTGTCACTCTACTGGAAATAGCTTAAAGGATGGGGTGGGGGAGAGTAAATCGACGAAGAAAGCTGATGGATAGATTAGTGACTGGTGGAGCGAAGAGACATGAGGAGATAGAGAGCACATAAAACATGGGAGAGAGAAGAGAGAGAGCGGGAGAGAGCAAAGTTTGAAACAAAGAGCGAGAGCCCCGGGCCCCTTCTAGCTCTTCTTGTTTTGGAGTGGCTTTAATGGCTTCCACAAAACACGCAAAGACACAGAGTGACTCCCAGGATGAAACCACTCACTGACCATGCATCTTATGCTGTATTTAAGTGCTACTGGGAAAATTGCTGTAACAAATCAACAAGACACAAATTGCATTTAAAGTGGCAAAACGAGAGAAAACAGCTTGCGTGTCCTAAAACGAAAAAGTCAGAGAAATTGTTATTGTTAGCAATTCATTTGAGATATAACATAGATTTTTATTTTAACACCCTGTTCTTAAAATATAAATTCTACAGCATAAAAACTAATTCTGAAAGTACCTGGCATTAAACAGCTAAAGCTTCTGTTTTTCTGAGGAGCACCTGGAGAAATCGTACATCTCAGACGCTCTACATCAATGTCACAAATCTCTTTCCACAGAAGCAAAATTGCAAACCTCCATCTTGCTGAAACTTCTGTCTAATAAGACATAAGTGTAATTTAATCGTGCAGTTTTATGTCTATCTGTCTGTCAATGTTGGTTGTGCTCTAGTGGCCTCTATTCCAAAACGTCAACAGGAAATGAGAAGAGAGAGAAGGGGGAACGACATGTAGCTAAGGACTCCTGTTAGGAGTCAAACCGGCGATGTACTGTATTTAACAGGATATGAACGCGGGATGGCAGTGTTAAATAAAGGTGCCCAAAAAATGTGTGTCTACTTCTATACCAAGAGAGCTGTGTTTTAAATAATCCTTTTTCCATGCCTTGGACATTTATGTGTATATCTGAGGTTTTACGCTCACTGAATTGCTGTTCTATCAGCGGTACATCTACACCTTATGGACAAAGGACATTCATTTGGTCAGCAACTTTTAAACAGAGCGTGGACGAGGAGAAATGGGCCATTCAAAATTTCACAAAAGTCGTCCACTATACCTTTAAATTCTGCCCCAGTCCTTTTATTTCTGCAGCGGATCCAGGTTAAAAATTAAGAGAATCAGGAGTGAGAACAGAAATCAATTTTATCACTTTAAAAAGTTAGAGATATTGCCACAGACTGCGCTGATTGATACACCATGCATGCAGTCCAGTCTAGGAGACCCGATCCCTTCAATGCTTCAGCTTTTAAACTAACTGGACTCATATCCTATAAGTGTTTCCTTAGTGAATCAGTGAAACAAAAGCTATGTGTTCACAATATTGTGTGTTAATAACAAATGATTCCTCTTAAAGTTTACACCATTAATAAGTAGATGGTACTGTACGCACTCAATGGAACCCCCAGCCCACCCCGACCCCCAGTTTCCCTTCATTAATTAGGCTAAAGGAACTGATTTTAGTTCATTTTAGCTTACAAGCCAATGCTTAACTAAACTAAAATGGTTACATTTGAAGGATGCTGCTCTGACCTGGGCAGCAATTAGAGAGTAATGACACCGACAGAGACAAGTGACGAAGTAAAAGACTTGAACTCTGAAAATAGAAAACAAAGAAAATGGCCAATATGAAACCATTCCTGAAGTGCTTTAAATAAAACTGCATTTATTATTTGTGAGCACTCTTGGCAGAATACCAGCTTTATATACATTGTTTACTTGTTCTGTTCTCATTTAGTTTTATTGTTCTTTTCTGTGTGTTTCTCCCATATTTAGCATAATCGTTCAGCCCTTCTAATGCTGTCAGAAAGCACTTAATCACCATCTAAACCCCCCCACTGAGCCTTGCCAGTTCATCTTGCAGCTCCTCTTTGTGACCCACTGTTTCTCCTGCAGCTTTCTTGCTCATTTTTTTAATTATTTAGTCCAATTTTGTTCATGTTTTAATTCAAAATCAGAAAAAATAACAATGTTGGCATCAGTGAAAGTTTTTGTTTTTTTAAGTTGCTCTCTTGTAGACGGGCAAAAAGCAGTTGGAATAATAAAGACATGCATTGGTATTTAACAGCAGACGGATGCTTTACCATAATCATAATTTTTCAGTTTTAATAACTGCTTAGAGAATGCCTTTTTAGATAAGATTAATGGTGGGAGTGACATTTAAATAGAAGCTAACAAATGTAAAATTAAAGTAAAATAAGTACAGTAAATGTCAACGTTGTCTCTCAAAAACCAGGGTTTTAGACAAGTTATCAAAATTCATAGTTTGTCTTTTTGTTCCACCCACACAGAAACAGCAATGGCAATAGTTGCTGACGTATAGTGTATCATTTAATGGGGCAATTTGACTCACCTCTTTCACACGGCCATGTATGTGAAGTTAACTTCTCCACCCCATTCCTCACACAGATGAAAGAGTCTGTGCATTGTACAGAGCAATAGATTGCTCCATAAAGATGGAGCACTTTGTAAGCTGGAGCGGTATGTTTGTGTGTTTATGGGCCTGATATGGTGGGGCAGAGTTTACGCACCTATAAAGTCCTCTACAATAAAAGTCATACAGTGAGCATAAACAGCAAAAAGACAGAGGTACAGATCAACAGCGTTACTAGAATCAGACAGAGTGTATGGAGGGAATTTTACTCTGTTAGTGTTGCAAACAAAGAACACATCCTAATAAAATGGTTACTTTAAAATAATGAAATATAGAAATGAATCTTTGAAAAAGCTCTGTAATGATTAAAGGTATTTTTTTAGATTAAATTAGCTTTTTCTTGGACATTTTTTAAAGTAATATTTTAGACTTTTGTCTGGAACTGTAAAGCCATTTTAACAGCTGCTGGTGGAACATTTATAGAACATATTTAACCTATTTTTTATTTAAAAAAAGGGACACAAACCAGACTAAAAGTCCGGTCATATTCAGAATTCAAATTTCTGAAAGTGCTTTAAATATGAAATTATTCCATACTGTTCAATAAATGATCAGTGTTTTTAATTAAGAGTAATTTTCCTTTGAATGTGCTTTACTGGAGGCATCCATGATTGTCAAAGAACACTACTGCCACTTACTGGTTTGTGACGTCACGGTGCGGTATCGGCTGTTGATCAAGTCCCAGTGCTGTATCTGGTGTTTGTCACAACGCGCTATTATCCAAGTCATCTTGAAAACATACTGTCATGACTCTGCACTTTTTGGTTCTGTTTAAGTTTTCTTTCTGAGTTTTCAGTTATACTTTTTATCGTTGTCTTTCTGGTGCTTTCTGGGTTCATTTCCATTTTGTGTTATTCGGTTGTTTTCTGGTTATATTTGAGAGCTTTTGTATTTCTTGAGTTACTCTCTGTTGCCCCCTTGTGTTTGTTTTATTTTCCTTTGGCTTCCTTCTAGATGCTTCCATCCACACCTGTTCCTTGTCAGCTCATTTGTCCAGTGTTTGGTTTGTCTCCCATATATACTCTGCCTATGCAGTTCCTCAGTGCTGGTTCCTTGTCTTTCCCTGTTTCCCTGGCTACTTGTGTGTGTTTTCCCTGATGTCCCCTGGATCCTGACTTAAAAATAAAACTGTATTTAATTAGTTATTTTGGATTTTTGGATTTCTGCCTCATTAAACCTGAAATACTCACCTCTGCTTGCTGGTCTCTCCATTTGGGGTCCTCAAAAACCTCCACCCAACCGTGACACATTCTTCTTCCAAATGTTGGCTAAATATAACGTGTTTTTTCTCCGGCTAGAAGTTCGATGGCAAATCCTCCCTCTTCATGTTGGCAATCCAATGGCGAACCCGTCCGTGGAGGATCAGGAATCAGAAAGAGGAATTTACTCTTTTGTTTTTCACTTTTCCCCGATGTATTCCAACATCCAGCTGCCATGCACGTGGGCATTGTCAGTTTCACTATAGCTCTGGTGAATTTCAATGGTGAAGTCCTCTGGAAATCTTCAATAATTGTTGTTGATTGCAGATGTGTCTAGTAGTTCCCATTGATGTTGCTTGTAAAGCGAGAGAATGGAGCTAGGCTGCATTCTCTCGCTCACTGCTGGAAGATGGCAGGAGTGAGGTGTTACTATATTTGAGCAAAGATGGCCGATCCTGAACCCAGTGAATGCGACGGAAATTATTGTTTTTATTTTTTTACTGATTAACGCTAAATTCATGAAATCACCGTGAATATATTAGTTTTAGGTATAGATGATCCATTGATCATTCCTGGCTGATCTAACTTTTCCTTTAAACTGAATCTAGAGAAGAACGCAGTACTGCGCCTCCAGCTCAGGAAAGGGCTTTTAAGAATACACAAAAGACTTTTTTTTATATACTGCGGATCAGACATGGGGCCAACTGCTTAAAGGAAACAGAAGAATTGTGTCCTTCACACATCCTGCTTTTAAAATATGGAGGTACGAGTTCAAAGCAATGACGAAAACGTGATAACACAGCACCACAAGAAGAGAAAACCTTGAACAGCATTTTGTCAGCCATTTCTTTTTAACTGAATATGTACGTTTCTCTATAGCTGCTGCTGTCCTTCCTGTAGAGGAACCTTGAAGAGTACAATATTCCTGTTTGTCCTTTGCATGCCTAAACAAAAATCTCCTCTCAGTTTTCGTGGGGCAAAGGGCAACCAGAAGAAGAGAAATGTCGACATCCAACAGAAACTTCCCAGCAACACGTCTCTGCTTTACAAAGTGAGGAGAATCTGACAGATATGGTGTAGCTGTTCCACTGAGTCGTTAAACTCTCCTTCTCCTCCTGGCTGTATGTAATACAGACCTTCATCGCCTCCCCCCTAGCAGCTCTGTCATCCCCCTCCCTTCGTCTCTCCCTCCTCCCTCTGGACAGAAACAGCTCTTCTATCTCCCTGAAGGTCCACTGTCAAATACCCGCTTACCTCGGCACTCTGGGCCACGCCGTGCGCGTACGTGCACCTCCCCAGGGTGCAACACAAACCGGCAGCCGCATCTCTGCTTCTCTGGGATTTTCCTGTTTTACTCAGCTCTGTCCTTTGGGGAAAGAAGGATGCAAGAAAGGCTAAAGAGATCTCAGAGCTCAATCAGAATATTGAAAGAGTGAGAAAATTAAGCGAGGGGGATTGGAGTTGTATCAAGACAAAGGTGGAGTACCAAAGTTCCATTGAGATTACAGATCAGATCTGTACAGGGACAAAGCCTTTCGACTAAATAAAATTAATTAAATACAAACATTTATATCACCATACTATACATAGGGCCGGATCTATCAAAGGTTTGCGTGTATAAAAACGTGAGCTATTTCACTGCGCACGCTAAAAAATGTACAAACTGATCTATCAACAGCGTGCTAAAAGGATTTGGTCTTTAAAACGTGCTAAATAGCGCCTCTTATCCATTTAGTACTTTTTCTGCAATGAATATGCAATATGGGGCGTTTACACGCAAAAGTGCGTCGTGTGGGAGGAGAACATGTAAATATATTAATTTAGCACTCGCAAAGTGATTGAACAAACCTGAAAGCAATTTTGCTAACGGTATCTGACTCTATATTTAACACGTTTCAAAAGAAGGTGCAAATGGTCTGTGTGCGTAGTTGCGCACACATGGCAGCGGTTTTGTCGCAAGAAGGAGACATCGAAATGAACCTATTGGCCAACATGCCAACATCGACACGTAAGCATTCTCACCAATAGGTAAAGTAAAGCCGTTTCTCAATGCATAAGAATGCAAGTACGGACTCGTGTCCTCGCCAAGTATGTTCTTGAGAAGAACACGGAAAACTATGGACTCTGTGAGAACGGGAGCACGCAACATAAATATGGGTCAATGGGAACAGAAGCGTACTGATGACGTCACCACACGCTCTGCTGGTCTGGAGCTGCATTTCACCTCCTGTTATTAATAGTCTCTAGATAATAATAAATAATTTCTTCATTTACTGGGGGAAAAAAATACACAGTCAGATAAACACAAATAAAATGAACATTTTGCCAAATAAAACTGCTGCTGCAGTGCATGCTGGGACATTAGTTAATCTCAAGAACTGACAAGTCTGCTCTGATGCATGCTGGGTAAAGAGGGAGAGGCGAGAACAACATCCGAGACTTTTTCCGTTCTTGGTCTGCTGTTCTTGTGAATTGGAACAGTACTAGGGCTGAGGATGATGACGTTTCACGAGTACATGAGAATGCACCAGTACACATATTGAGAAACAGCCATGGTTTTCTTCTGTGTTTGATTTCTTTTTTCCTTCTTTAATGTTTGATTTTGTTCCATTAGCATTAGACCTGGCAACTGGCCATCAGGTAACACAGAAAGAGACAAGGGGGCACTAGTGCTCTACCAGGAGAAGGATTTAGCTATCAATATAAACGTTTTACTATTTCAGAAAACAAATAAAATGCTTCAGTATATTCACATTTACCTTAGAGCAGGACAGCAAACCACCCAGTGTTTTAGGTTTGGAGGTTAGCCGTGGAACAGCGTAACGAGAAACTGAAATTAGAAAGTTCTTTGTCTTTGTCGATGACTGAAATACTGTAATATTCTTCATGATAATATTTGTATTTTATGGTTGCTACGGTTGGGCATTTATAAACCGGGTGCTTCAGCCTGTTCCTTGTCAGATACGGATTGTAAAAAGTATGTAACCAATGATCTTGTTCATTATCAGAAGAATAATGTATGTATTAATTTGAAATAAAGTCTCATCACATGTTCACAGTAGATAACAAATCAATGAATTCAGATTGGACTTTTTTAGTAACTTCTAGTGAGTTCATGGAGACAAACCCCCTTTTTTATGAGTTGAAGCATTTAAAGCAGAAGCTGCTCAAAGTTTGGATGGAGGGGGGTGACACTGTGGGTGGTCTATCATTGAGTGCCGCTGACTGACTTTAAAACGCTTAAATCCTCGTTACACACACACCATCAATCACTTAAATCACATTTGTTGCAGATTAGGATGAATGTCGGGAAAGTGCTGCATAGTGTTTGGATATTTATTGATTTTGATAGCGTGTAAACAAAACAAACTGGATTTCTTGCTTCAGTGTTCTCTGACCAATCAGGTAATGCCTGTTTGTTTACTGAGCCGCTGCACCTTAGAGGCCTCACAAGGAAACTACATCCGTCATCCCGAACTGTCTCTGGCAAACATGACAGGATTCAGTAAGAGCCAATACTGAACAATCATTTTCCCTTTGATATGAACTCATTTGAAACTATCAGTTCATTTAGGAGAAAAGAGATGCTTCAAGCAACAGGCTTTAAGTAGAGAGCCACCAAGGCTTTACTACCATTTTGTTCCCTCTACAGGTTTCTTTCTTTTTTTTTTATGCAGACCTTGGACTGTATACAGTGCACGGTGTGACCTTTCTTTCTGGGAGTTGTATGGCAAAACTCCTATAGACCTCTGTAAGTTGTGATGTATTTCTGTAGGTGGGGGTTAGCTGAAAGCAAAAAGATTCCTCTAAGCACTTTAACAATGGTATCCAGCACGTTTTTTTTGGTCTGAGTGACATCTACAAGGTCAGGAGGTTTGACCATAGTGCTCTACACTACATTTAGTCATTCAAGCATTCATTCATCTATCCATTTTCCATCACACTTATCCCAGCTGGGGTCGCAAGGGGTGCTGGTGCCTATCTCAGCTGTCTATGGTCAGGAGGTGGGGTTCACCCTGGACAGGCCACCAGTCTATCACAGGGCAACAAAGAGACAAACTGGACAAACAACCATTCACACACACACCTAAGGAGAATTTAGAGAAAAAAAAGACTTTCATGTTTTCGGACTGTGGGAGGAAGCCAGAGTACCTGGAGAGAAGCCAAGCATGCTCAGGGAGAACATGCAAACTCCATGCAGAAAGACCCCGGGACAGGAATAGAACCCAGAACCTTCTTGCTGCAAGGCAGCAGTGCTACCCACTGTGCCAGTAAGCAGCATGCATTCACTCACTTACTAACTGTTGCAAGCTACACTGTAGCCGCAGCTGTCCTGGCGTTTATATGCTCCTCATACGGAAATAAGACATGTGGATGTAATGTCTGCAACTTTTATATTTTGTGTAGCATTTCCCCCTTCTACCTTAACCCTTTAAAGCCCGATCCAAGAATAAAACAAAACAGAAAATTACTTTTTTTTTGGTTTCAAGTCCTTATTTGGCCTTTTAACAAAATATGTAAAAAGAAAAAACAGAAATACATTTTTGATATTAATAATTTATTACTATGCGATAAGTCAAGATTATTTTTTGTGTAGTCTTCTGCCCTCTGTTATCAGGTATATCTGATTGTGTACAATAGGATTCTGAGCAAAGTTTTTACCATTAAATTATGCAAAAGGTGTCAGACACAAAACATTTCAGAAACCGTATGTATCAAATATGATACATTTGGCATTACAGGGTTAAACTCTGGTTGTCCCGGGGACGCATGTACGACACGGACCACAAGATTAAAACACCGCCCTATGTGAATAAGTTGAAACCACAGCTGTTTACAACTTTTCCAGCCTCTTCATGTCATGCAGGAGTGACAATTATATATTTCTAATAGTTTTTCACAATTTATCGATGCATAGTGATGTTTATAAGCTAACTCATAAGATGCTGGTCATTGTTCATACCCTTTATGGACTGTTCTTGCTCCTGCAGAGGGTGTAGAGCTGGTCCAGTCTTCCACTGCCAGATCCACACTGCTCCTGCTGAAGCTGAGGTTCATTAACCAGTCAGACTCTCCTCTCCATCACTGGCATAGACCTTTATGGGGAGGCTGAGAAGTGTGATCTCCCTGTCGTGGGATTACACCCTCCGGTTCTTCTTCTTTTTGGAAGGTAACCACCTCCCCAGTCTGCCAGTCCAGACGCACTATCCCCGACCTCGATGCGATGCCATGAAGAGGCGTGTCCCCGTAAGACTGTTTTATTTCCAATGCTTATTATTCTATTGAGGTCTCAAAGAAAATACCCGGAAAAAGTTCAATTCTGTGCTCTTCTGGTACATCTAATTGAAACGGGAGTGAATACTTTCTGTGAGACACTACATGAGCTCATTTGTTGATGGACGACAGCCGGTACTTAATTATTGCAGGTAAGTCCAAGTTTTTCAGCGTAGTAACACTCGTCTGCTGTGGGACAGAGTGGAGTTATGGCAGCAGGATAAAGCTGCTGGTGTAATGAGGCCTTTAGGGCTGTGTTAGTTTTAGAAACTAGGCTGAGGGACTTACTCACAGTTTGGCCTTCAGAGCACTAAATTATGAAACTCAGTGCCTTGTTTACTGGGTCCAAATACCCCAAAAATGACAGAAACTAGTGCGGTCAGATTGAACGGAGGTCTGTTTACCTCTGTTTCAACATAGGAAACATAATCATTTGGAGAAAAAGCTTGTTGCATAATGTTGGATGTAAAGATGTTCAGAGGAAGTAAGAAAATAGGGCTCACACTGACTCAGAGTTCTGCCTGAGGAGCTGCAGGAGAACACCAGGTTTTCTGTGTCTGTTTCATGCTAGCATTAAAAACTCAGCTCACCGCAACGACTAAAATAGACGGCATACAAGTACGCTTAAACAACAAGCTAGTGAGAGGCATTTGAAGAATACAGATTAGCATCCCAGCCAGTAGCAGTTCTCTAAAACAGCACACTGCTAAAAATAGGTTAGATGATGTTGTAAGCACTGCTGTGTAGCCTTAGGTCGCTCAGAGTAAACAAAGATGCCTAAAATAATGGCAATGTGTGCTTCTCTTTTTTTTTACAGGCTGAGTAAGGTTATAGACATGGAGAGAAAAAGACTACAGAAAGGAAGGAGCGCTACGGATTAACTATAGTAGTAGTAAATTTTCGACGCATTTTCCCAGAAATTTAAACATGCATGTTATAGCTGAGACACATAAAAACACCATCCTGTTGAGCAGGGAGGATTTACCATTAGGCAATACTAGGCAGTTGCCTAGGGCCCCAGGTTCCTGGGGGCCCCATCAAACTCTGTTTACATGTATGGTTAATACAACTCTTCCTTATTTGTGCATATTAATTAGGATTTTGATGAAAAAAAACCTGTCACTAAAATCCCATCAGAACGCTTATTATATGGATCATTCCATTTGCTGCACATGTTCAGAAAGGTCCAAACAGACAGCAGCAAACCATTTGAAAAGAAACGTTGTGAAGAGCAGTGTTGCCAATTAAGCACTTATATCATCATATTTAGAGACTTTTCAGACCCCTCTAGCACTTTTATTTCAAAAAAGCGCCTAGCACCAAATCTAGCGACTTTTTTCTGCTACTTGAGACTTTGGAGAAAATATCTAAAAGCAGCGAACTCTGCTCTCCAGAGCCAGTAGATTGGTAACCCCGCCTCCTTTTTTCCTCTATCTTGTCTGCTGTCATGATTCATGCAGCTATTATTTCATCCAAATGAAAAATGGAGAACAGATAAGCAGATCATGGCTTGTCTACAGTAAAAAGAAGGACTGGGTTATTTACTTTGGCCTTTTTGGAAACACAGGAAGGAGCAATCAGCTAAGTGAGCTCAGTGCTTCCTTTTGAGACAGCATGAAAAGTCAGCTGAGTACAAAACATAGAGAGGAAAACAACAACAGAGGGACGAAATGTAGAACAAATAATGGATGTCTATTCTATTAACATTTCTCTATCTGTATAATGAGTCTGTTTTATGTGTTATCTTCTCAATTTACAGGGCTTCCTGCCTGCCTTCACCTGGAGCCCAACATTTCCTAAATCCGCCCCTGCTGTTGAGAGCGAGTCAGCAGTCACACAGAGCAGAACTGAAGGACATGTTGAGCCTGGGACTCAACTCACATGCTAAATTGTGTAGCGCTAGCTCCATCCAGCTAAAACAGCAGTGAAGAATGTTAATAAACCTTTTCAGTTTGAACCAGAGTGTGTTTAAATGTATGAGAATGTAGAAAGAGGTGATTAAGATGAAGAGGACCAAACAGAGGTAGAGGAGAGAGCTGGCTGAAGAAGCTGCTGCTAGGAGATGCTAATGCAGATGGTGCTATGCTACAAAGAGTTCAGATCAGCGTCTCAGATATTGAGTTTATATCCATGTAAGGAAAGGTCTGGAGCATCGCAACATGAATTTAGTTACATTATTGGGTCATTGCTGCAAAATATGAGCACACTTGCATACATCTATAAGCAGTGCTACATGTGTGGTGTATCAATGCCTTCAGAGTGTTGACATTTGAAGGAATGTACTGAAATACGGTGAACAAAACGTGCAAGAAGGAAAAATTGACCTTTTTCTTCCTCCAGAATCTCTCCAGAATCGGCTTCCCACTCCTGTTTTTCTAAGGGTCTGTTCCGCAGACATTCATCTTTATATTATAGCGTCTAAATGAGTTTATTCAGTTATGTTTCTGTAAAAATATTCAATTTGTGTTTAAAATACATTTATTTAAATTCTGAGACAATAAATTAAGAATACATACTCATAAGACTGACCTAATATTTGGTAGGGTTATAAGTGTGGTAAGGGCATAACAGATTATTATCCAAACAGTATTTTGGTGAAATAATAATAATATTTTACATACTTTTACATAATGTTTGAGGCTTACAATTTTCCTAAAAATTTATGAGGTATTAGCTGGTATTATTAGGAATATATTATTTTTCTGTCAGCTTCTGTTCTTATTCTATTCTGAGGAGCAAAATACAGTATCTGCATTGTTGACTTCTGGTGTTAGGTCATCCTTTAAAAAATTATCTAGAGAAAAACTTGTTCAGTTGTTGAATAATAAAGAGACAAAAATGATTTAAAAAGTATAAAAATATCATTTATAGTTAAACCAAAACAACAAACAACCTAAAATCAGTTATTGATAAATTACATTAAAATCAACAAAGAAATAACAATTCTATGCATAAGTTAGACAGAACAACAACACAGAAACATTCAATTTAACCTCCATGCTCAGCCCCCCCTCCTCCATAAACCCATAAACAAACAGTCCATGCTGTGGAAAAGTTGCCGCCTCAGCAGAATAGTCTGACAGGCTCACAACGATGATGAGGTCAGAGGGGCGGAGTTTGATCCTGATTGTCAAAGACAGTCCTGACACAATATCTAGCAGTCAACCAGCCCCCACCAGACGTACTGTTTATACATAAATAAAGACATATATATGGAGGGATGTATGTGAGAGCCCTGCAGAGCCAATGACAGTGATTCAGTCACTGTAGCTTGGTGCGCTGCGGCGCCCTGAGAGGCCGCGGCGTTCTCAACGCAGGGGATAAAACTGACTAAAGTTGGACACTTGACATGTCTCTTTTTCTATATGAGCTCAGATTGGCAGTTTTGTCAGTATGTGTGTATTTGGTAGGAGAGGCCATGCTGACAGGGGAAAGAAAGATGTTTTGATATGAGATTGTGTCTCCTGGAGAGATGCCCTCGTCCCTCAGGATTTAAACGGCCAAATAGACCCGGAATATGTTTCTGCTCTCCACATACTTTTGCTGATGGGCATCATTTTGTGCTATATAGCCAGTTTAAATGTGCAAGATAAAGTTGTAAAGCACCCAGAAGGAATTCTCCTGTTGGGTATAATTCAGAAGATGGCCTGAGCAGTAAGGTGGATGTAAACAATTTAATTTTCCGTTATCTGGCAGCTGAATAATGACGTTATGAGTGACATCATGACCTAAAGAGACACTGTCAGGCAGTAAAAGGAGAAGTAAAGATCAGCAGCCAAGGAAGCCTGCCATATCAACTCTAGAAAGAATGTTAACAAAAGTTTACAGAAAGGTATCATAACAGTTTTATAACCCAATGATGTTACAAATTCCAGAAGGATCTCATGATAGACTTAAGGCTTGGAAAGAAGATTTATTGATAGAGTTAACAGAGGAAGATTGGTAGACAGCGTGTAAATTGGCCCACACCAGCTCTATTAATATAGCTCTTAAAATGATTCAATATAAATACCTAATGTGGATTTATATAACAACAGTAGAACTGAATGGGTATAATGGGGAGATACCTGGATGTCCAAAATGCACAGAGGGACTCTGGTTCACTGTTTGTGCCATTGTAGGGATATTATACGGTTTTGGAAAGAGGTAAAGGATGTCATAGAAAAAAAATAATTTCCAAACAAATAATTTTTGAGCCAAGGCTATTTGTGTTTGGATTATATCCTGAAAAACATATTTACACAAAAAATGAACAAGCGTTAATAAACTTAAGTTTGCTTAATGTAAAGAGATGTGTATCAGTGTTTTGGAAAAGACTCACAGAACGACCATAAACCAATGGCTGCAGCAGATGTTATCTGACCTCCCTCTGGGAAAAAAAATGTATATATTAAAGGGCAAACGGGACCTGTTTAAGGATATCTGGAATTCCTTCATTAATCATGTCAAGAATTTGAATATCTCAGAAGACGGTGCAATTGATTGAAGAACATGTGAACTGCAGCTCCCAAAGACAATTTATCTGAGGACATCCATCCATCCATCCATTTTCTGACACACTTAATCCCAAGCGCGGTCATGAGGGGTGCTGGTGTTTATCTCCTGCTGTCTACAGGAGAGAGGCGGGGTCCACCCTGGACAGGTCCCAGTTCATCACAGGGCAACACAGAGAATAACAGGACAACAACCATTCACAAACACCTAAGGGGAATTTAGAGAAGCCAATTAACCTAACAGTCATGTTTTTGGACCGTGGGAGGAAGCCGGAGTACCCGGAGAGAACCCATGCATGCTCAGGGAGAACATGCAACTCCATGCAGAAAGACCCCGGGCAGGGAATGAAATCCGGAACCTTGCTGCTGCAAGGCAGCAGTGCTATCCACTGCGCCACTAAGGAGCCCAGTGATGATACTATAGTCCATAAATGATTGATACATGATTACTTAAATCTCCTCTGTGGAGAAGAAAAATGAAAATGTGGGTTGCAGTGGCGTTGCGAGTTTGCCCTGCAATCATGGGGTTCGAGCCCTGGCTCCAGATTTCAGTGTGGTTGTGTCCTAAGGCAAGACCCTTCACCTGCAAGCGCCTGTGTACAGCAGCCTCGCCTCTGTCAGTGAGCCCCAGGCCATCTGTGGCTACCATGTAGTTTGACACCATCAGTGTGTGGGTGAATGGATCAATAACTAAGTGTAGAGTAAAGTACTTTGCTCAAGTCTCCTGACTTGAAATAGCACTTTAGAAGTTCAGGCCATTTACCATTTAAAAGTCTGCATTGAAGGTCAAATCAAGGAACCACTTAATCTTCTTATCTTTCATTCTCATCTTTAAATTAGTGCCCCAAACATATAAAAAATGCAATTAGCATTAGCTTAGACCAAAAAAATAAAATAATCATGCTAAAAGCACTTTTCTAGCAGCATGCTGGCTTTCAGAGCTACTTTAGGGTAAATACTGCATCCAGGACATGTTGCACACAAACTACACTGTCATTTGAATTTCAGGAATCTCAGCCTTGGGGAATCTAAACATTCAATATCCTAACATTTTGCGGCAAGGTTTGCACAATCAATTTTCACCTGGACTATTAGCTGCAGCATCTTTTAACGCTGGAGGCGTCCAAAGCACATGTTCAAGACTGCTGCTGCTGCTGCAGAGTCAGTATCAGACACTAAAATGCCAAAACAGCAGGAAGTTTATCTTTCAAATCAAACAACGAAGCTTCCCCAGTGAACTACGAGAACTGGTCAGGGTGCATTGACTCACAGCGCTTTGAATCATGTGTGTGAAATAAGGTCTGCCAAGCAACGTTTTGACATTATACCACCGATGTTGCCCCTGAGGGGCTGTGACAATAAATAAGACATCTGCGATGTGAGAATGGGTTCTGTTCACAGTTACCCCGTCACCTCCTGTAGAGCACAGAAGAAGAAGAAGAAAGGAGTGTTTTATATCATCCTCAGCATCCGGTTTGGATTAATAAACAATGGTTTCCAGGCCAAGGACCCCAAACCGATGGCCAGATGGAGCGGCGATCCCTAATTATATATATTGTATGAAATAGTGTTCTATCAAACTGGTCCTATAGTCACTCTATTACAGATGGAGTAATGTAATGAAAGTAATTTCACCCTGGGATTATTAAAGTATTTCTGATTCTGATTCCTGGTTGATGGGACAGGTGTTGTGGATGAAACGGTGCCCAGCTTGAAAGAGCTCCTGTGTGTCGCTGAATGTGTGCATTGATGACAGAAAGACATCTTCTGCCTCCATTTATCTGTTTACTACAGCGTGTTGATTTCATGTTTATGTGGACTTAAAGACATTTCAATTAGTGGAAAAAAATTGCAGGGAGGAATATTTAAAAAAAAGTTTAATCAACCAAAACTTTTGTGATCTCCATGCAGTACTGCATGACATCGCAATGATTTAACCGTCATTGTGATGTCATCTTAATTTCCCTTGAAATAAATAAATGTGTCATGAAATAAGATGATGTAACATTCATTAATATATATGAAATATAAAATAAAATAAATATTAAATTAACTATAAAGTCTAAAAGACAAAACTGATTAAATACCCTATTAGGTAATGAAGAATAAATTAGAAAATTAAGCATGTGGTTTGAAAATAAATTTCTTTCTTTCTTTAATGATTAAAATATAAACTATGCAATGAAATTATAAAATGCAGAGTAAACTCATGTTCGTCCTTTGATACGACGAGGACCATCTCTTTATCATATGGTTGGGGTCAAAGGGGATGGAAGGATTATAGATTACTTGCGCTATGACTTTGTTTACAGGGAGGAAGAGTTGCGCAACATCAACCTCTCGTCCGAGACCATCTAGATCCAGTGGCAAGACAAGTCATGATGACAGGAATGAATGCAGTGGATGGCCGTGACATCCTACGTGTCCTGTCATGCCCTATGCGTTCCACGACACATTGCTGACAATCGCCTTTCAGCCCGCTGATCACAAGAAGTAGTTCCTCTGCGCTGTCCGCCTAAACCAGACTTCACACCCTGGGTGGACAATCCCCTAACAGTTGGAGATCAAGGATCAGCAACTATCATGTATATTCACACAAGATATTCACACACTCACACCTAGGGAGAATTTAGAGAAGCCAATTAACCTAACAGTCATGTTTTCGGACTGTGGGAGGAAGCTGGAGTACACGGAGAGAACCCACACAGGCTCAGGGAGAACATGCAAACTCCATAAAGAAAGACCCCAGAATGGGAATAGAACCCAGACCCTTCTTGCTGCAAGGCAGCAGTGCTAACCACTGCAGCACTGTGCAGTCCATTATTCATAAACAAATAAGTAAAATTGCTTAACATTTCTATAAGCCTCAAAATCAAGACAGACAGAGAGGCAGTTCCAGCTGTCCCCATCCGGTGTGACTGAGCAGCCCAGTAAACTAAGTCAACCCGCTGTCCTGCAGGTTTTCCAGGTTTCCTTGCTCCAGCACGGCTGATTTTAACTGAAAGCTGATTAACAGGCTTTTGCTCAAGGAAACCTCTAAAACCTGCAGGCCAGCGGCCCTCCAGGACCGACTTTGGGCATGTCTGCTGTATTTTTAACTTTAACACACCATTCCCCCAATGTTGAAACTTAGACACTATATTGCTAATTTTGTCAATTTTTGGGCTTATTAATAAAAATATGTACCTTTGCTGTCACCTTCTCTATATTTCTACATGGTTTAGATTAGCCTTGAATGTTACTTTAAAATATAACTGCATTAGGAAACAGGCAGTAAGGTCATAAAAAAATAAATAAAAATCACATCTTCCAGCAAAACTGCCATCGTCTCTAAATGATCAGAGCAGTGGTTCACACCCCATATATTAGCAGTAACCCAAACCTCAACCTGCACAACTGAACAAAGAAAAATCTACTGCAGCAAACTAATTGAACAAACTATTATATTCTTTAAATGAAACAATACCACCTTTAAAGAGTTTTATGTCATTCATTTTAATCTGTAGCAGAATTCAACATTGATTTTATTATTAATAAAATAATCTGGGTCATTTGTTGCCTTTGTTGGAATTCATGGGATGCGTTCTCAGAAGACCAGATTCAGACTAAGAAGACCAGAAGGACGATTTCGTCATAGCTTAGCGCCGAGGTCTGTTCGGATTCCAAGACTCCTCGTTATGCGGCCTACTAATGCATCCTTCTTTTTGCCCGATTTGAAGGACGGATCCGATGTATACTTGGTTTTCCCAGGATTCATTGCGAGACCAAGCAAGCCGTGATCAGAGGAAAGGTTACTTGGCGCCAAACAGTGGTGAAAATTGGAAGTTCAGTTTAATATAATACAAGTATGTGGATAGTTACGTCTGAAATGAATGAAAATAGTTGTTTAATGGTTATTGAGGCAGATATATGGTGATAATGTTTGATTTATCTAAAGGTTTTTATCTGTTACTGTGTAAATGAGTTGGAAATTTAAGGACAGATTCTAATATATCTGCAGGGTGGGGACTATAAATCTGATTGGATTAAAATTTTTTAATTGCTATTTTGCACAATTTGCTTAACTAAGTATTTGTTTGTTGTTGAATATTAGAGATTTTGCAGATATATTTTTTATACATACATTGTTTAGATTTACTTGTATCTTTCTCTTAGTTTTATAGAATAGAATACAATAGAATAGAATAGAATAGAAAATCCCTTTTATTATTCCACAATGGGGAAATTTACAACAGCTGAAAGATTATTGAAAAAAATGGTCATACAAATGTGGACCGTAGAAAAATGTATAAGAATAAGATAATAGGGAAGAGTTAAAATATAAACAATAAAATACTGCAAGTGTTTTAACAATATAAAACTGTGCACCAATATGCACAAATAACCAATATGCAGCTATGGACATTTTAACATTATTGGATATTTGAAAATAGCAGCAACATCAGAGATGTGCAAAATGACAGCAGCATGTTATTTAACTGACTAAGGTTTCTATCATTAGGCTTTTATTTGTTTATGCTCCTGGTGGTTGGAACCTTTATTCCACTTCATGCTTCTTATGAGTGTAGTCTTTGTTCATTATTTTCAAGGACTTCGGCGGATCCAGTCCAGGTAGACCGCGTCCTTTGAAGATGCTGCCCATATATTTGAACGCAGCCGTTCATTTCATTTCTACCATTGCCTCCCTCACCCACCCTGGGAACCACTGTCCTATAGCATGTTTAAAGTCTTCATTTAAAGCATAATAGGTCATATAAATGAATATGAAATGCTAAATGATGTTAACTGTGGAGTTAGTTTCCTAAACCCATCGCTTTGTTTTCTACATTCACCCATAAGGTCATCCTAAAACACAGCTTTACTGGAAAGACAATGAGAGAGCCAAGCATTTAGTGATACCACTGATATGATAATTATTTGGTTTTGATTATGCCAATTAGCTTGGCAGAGGTTCTTTTTTGGCAGTTTAATAACAAGTTTTAGTGAAGCGCTAAGAAAGGTGTTATTATGCAGCAGCTGATTTATGGGAGCTGTTCATGTTTGTGTCTTCCTGTAAACGCTGACACAGGGATAAAGGGTTTACTAGATCCAGATAAGTTTGACCTGCAGGATGACCTGTCAATGTTTCCTCCATTCAACACATCCTGGAAGGTCTCTCTCATACGCTGCTTTGTAACACAGACACAGAAATGTGCCTCATTGTCGACAGTCATAGATATCATCCAGGGATGGCTATCTGTCATCATGTGGAAATGTTCTCCTTCCTGATCACTTCCTTCTCTGTCTGTCTGTGTACGTATTTAACCCCAAACTGTCCCACTTTATCACATTTTGTCCCGTCTCATCCTCCGCTGTCTTTGTTTTGTTTTCAACTGATTTTGTCAAACACATAACCTCCATCTTTTCTTACTTTCTCTATTTATGGTGGATTTTTTTTTAGCTTAACCTCTTAACATCCACCTCATTTTGGGTAATCCTTTCCTATTTTGCATACCCAAGTGGAAAAGCAACTAACTCAGGCACTGTAAGCCCAAATTACATGTGCAATACATTATTTGAAAGCTAACACCCTCTAGGTTCCTAATATATAAAATCGGGTGACCACAACACAGACAAACCTGCATCAGTTCAAACATGACAAGTTGTTGTTTATTTTTATTCTCTGAAATGATAGGTCTTTTTTGAACAGCAGTAATAAAGACATTCTTGAGAAAAAGCAGGTTTTATTGTATTATATTTGTTCTACATCATGTCAACCACAAATGCAGAACATTTCAGACCTCTAGCTATAACAGTTCCAGAGCTGTGGGGTTTGGAACTTTTTCTGTCATCTTGTAGCTGTGCGCAATGGCTCCACCTGCTGGTTAAACTTTTACCGGTGGAATTTTATGCATTCTGAATTATTACCCCCAATTAAGGTCCATCTGGTTGCTGGCAACCCAGTGGGGTTTAAGAGGTTAAAAACCAGCCCTAGAGGCCTGATTCAGTTTCTGTATGCAGTCCAGTTGTTACCAAAGACTGCATGTTGTTGTCCTTCAATGTGAGGGTTTAAATTAGGCATTCTTAAAGTCGTAGGGAAATCATATTTGAATATCAAATCGTTCTGGCTTAAACATGTATATAAATGTGCTCTTTATCAGACAATACTGTCTCAAAAGTTCTATTTAAATTTCTATTTAAAAAAAATCCTGTCTTAAAATCTGTGGGGTTTTTCTCATTATCAGGCCAGTTAGTTATACGTCAGCCTGAACACCTAAATTCGGCCAATCATATATCAACGTCTGTCAATCATCATCTGTCAATCAAATTTTTTGGTCATAGCATCTTAATTCATATGTCGCAGCTAATATACGCAACGGATAAATTAAGAAATCAGAATCATTTACTTTCCCATTGAGTTCCGTCCCAGTGTTCACGGGGATGGACGTCTGTGTCTTCAGCAGGCGTAGAGCTAACAGAACTGGCAGCGTTGCCAAGCACAGACTCAAACATGTACGGCTGGAAGCCTTCTACACCAAACCAAGCTTCTGCCGCACTGGCGTCCTCTTCTACAACATCTTCATCCCGCTTTCCTCCTCTAAATAAAAAATGTATGATGGAGGAGACTCATCCACTTGCATCTTTCCTCTGTCCATAGCGTTCCTTGACAGTGTCGTTTCTAAGTCACCAATTTAGTGCTACTTGGTCCCAATGGAATTTCCCATTGGGAACCTACTAGCACTAAGTTGCTAACTGGTTAGCAAATGCTTCCGCCAAACCGGCCACAATCAAACCTGCTTGTGAACCTTTCACCACAACAATCCCGCCCCCTTGATAAACGACCAATCACATTCACATTATTCACTCGTGTAAAGTTGTGCGCCACTCAGGAGAATTCGGCACTGCAACGGTTGGAGCAGCCGCTTCTCTACGACTTTATTGGTCTCAAACTAAACCCCGATATGAACAAGGCCTAGTTTTCAATTAGGGCTGGGTGATATGAAGAAATTCTAATATCATGATATATTTGGGCTATATCGCGATACAAGGTATATATCACAATATGCTTTCATTACCTTAAAAAAAATAGAGTGCAAGATCCCAGCAACCAAAGAAGAAAAAAAATCTAAATCATGCAATACTAAATAAAATGCTAAATAAAAAAGGGCTTTTTGTGAATGATTAAAAAAAATGCAGGATTAAAAAAGACATTGTTGTCAAATTAGAAAACCAAATGTTGAAATACTGTCCAAAAATGAAAGCATTATCAGAGCATCTCCAAACTATTGATCTTTACGTGCTAGGATTTTAAAAGGAGCACAAGAGTTGTAGAATTCAGAACATTGCCAAGTTTAGAGAACGCCTGCAAAGCATCTGAACAAGACCACATCACATCACTGGTACTAGTGCATCTAAAAAAAAAAAATAATAATTTAAATAACTAAATAAATAACATCTATGATTTCCTTCCATCTCTTCCTTTCTCTGTCGTATGGGATCGCTTTTCAAACGACGAGGTCAATGTCATCAGCTTCATAGCAGATTTATTTAACGTTTTAATTAGTGTGGAGGGAGACGCTGACATGTGTTTACAACATTCTTCATTTTGCAGCAGATAACTTTTTAGGTGGTGGAATAAATTTGTTCTCCAACCTTTTGCAGAAATAGTATTGTGGCATGTCTAACAAACTAGAGCCTTTTGTTTGACGTCCACGGTGTGAAATTCAAACCACTGTCGAATATTCCTGAGGTCTTCAACAGGGGGTCCGCGACCCCTAGGGTGTCCATGGAGGTAATGCATGAAGGTCGCAAAAGTTTTGGTTGATTAAACTTCTTTTTTTTTTTATATTCCCCCCTGCAATTTTTTCCACTAATTGAAATGTCTTTAAATCCACATTAACATGAATTCAACACACTGTAGTAAACAGATAAACGGAGGCAGAAGATGTCTTTCAGTCATCAATGCACACATTCAGCGACACGCAGGAGCTCTTTCAAGCTGGGCACCGTTTCATTCACAACACCTGTCCCATCAACCAGGAATCAGAATCAGAAATACTTTAATAATCCCAGGGAGGAATTAGCTTAGTTACATTACTCCATATGTAATACAGTGACTATAGGACCAGTTTGATATAACACAATTTCATGCAACATATATAGTTAGGGGGTCCCCGCTCCATCTCACCATCAGTTTGGGGTCCTTGGCCTGGAAAAGGTTGAAGACCCCTGGTATATTGAAACACCTGCTGTCACTATATTTCGTTTGCTGTAGCGTGCATGCGTGCCACGCAGAAAATAATCCTGTTTGGAGGAGGGGTTTATGATGTTTTCAAAGTGTGTGGGAAAAATAAAACTCTCAGTGACATAGCTGTTGTCACGCAAATTTGTACTTAATGGCTGGGATAGAGTCATTTTAACTATCATGGAAAACCAACAGGAAAACTAACAGGAAAACTGGAAATACATCGAGTATATTCAATACATTGCCCACCCCTATTTTCAATACAAAAATCTATCCACACAGAAAGTGGTCAGATCCCTGTGGTGCAGCTGCAGCATCATGCAGCCGCCTTGAACAAATGTTGTCAATTGAGTTAATTTGAAAAGTGACGTTTTCATCCATCAATCTTCACCTGCTCATTCCATCAGGGTGGCGGTGGGACGATGCCGTCCCAGTACAGTAGCCTATGTGCGAGAGGCGTGCTCGAGTTTGTGCAGGACAACACAGAGACACACAACCACACACACACAAACTCAAACCTGAGGACTATTTAAAGAAGCCAATTAACATAACAGTCATGTTTTTGGACTGTGGGAGGAAGCCGGGGTACCGGAAAAAACCCACACACGCATGGGGAGAACATGCATACTCCATGCAGAAAGACCCCGGGCTGGGAATCAAACTCTGAACCTGCAACGCAGCAGTGCAACTTTTTGAATCAGTATAAGCTTTTTAAGAACCAGAACTGTGTCCATCTTAGTTTCTGTTTTGCTCGGCGCCTCCTTCGGCAAAGCTGATTGCATTTCATGAGATTTGAACGCTGGTGGGAGGTCTGCTAAATCAAACATACTTTCTCCAACAAAAACCAATGAAAAAAATGCAGCCCACTCCCATAACAAGTAAAAAATAGAGCTTGTGCAACATTAGTAATTAACATTATACTGATGGCCCAGATCATGAGAATTTGCTCTTTTACCTTCTTTAAATTCCTTCCTTATATCTCCAGAATAGTTCTTCTTTACCTCCCAGACACAGCTTGGTGGGTAATTGGCTTAACTATGAAAGAAGTCCCATGCATGAGTAGGTGGTTTATGACTATGACATGTCAATGAGTTAGATCACAGGCGAACTCTGTCTAAAGTACACTGTGATCTGAAATCCTTCACTCCCTGTACAGGAATAGATCAAAGATGGTTCTCAAGATTAGAGCTCATCATGTAGATCATAATGTGCGAACGTTCAGCCCCAGTATGGACTTTTTTTTTTTTTTTTTGGATTAACTTTGGCTTTAGAAAAAGAACATGAAACATATTCAATGAAACAGGACTGAGCATCTAAACAGTCAGACATGGAGTTCAACAGGATAAAGTAAAACTTTACATTTAAAGCTGAATTTGTTTAAATTTCATTAATGTTGCAAAGAATAAAATACTTGATTTTGACTTTTCCAAGAGGTGGGATCTGTGGATTCTTTTGTTTTTCAATATTTTTCTTCAATTAGGCTACCCTCACTGCAGGCCTTTATGCTAAATTATATTTTTTTTGTGAAATACAATTTTTTTGCATGGTCGTTCACATTTCCAAATATATGTGACATGTATGCGATCTCCTGTGTGAACTGCATTCATACAACTTACAGTAGCAGCGTTTCAAAATCGCCCTTCTGCGTTAATAGCCAGCTTAATAGTGCCAAAATCCCCTCCAACTTCCAGCCTTCTCATGGGCGTGGATATTTTTTTTACTTGGACTCCACCCTTTCACTGAATTACAGAGTCTGACCAGGAGATGGCGCTTTTCTTTAGATCTTAATGTCTAAAAATCATGATATATAGAATATTTTAGATGTTTTAAAAGGAATTGTAGGGGACAAGCCAAGGAAAGAGGGGAAATTTTGAATGGCCACTACTGTAAGTGTTCTGCATGCGCAGTAGAGGACGCAATGACGTTACAAGCGAGGATGCTCTGTGTTTACGGAAGTAAACTTGGATAGTAGCGCATCTAGCAATCTTTCCCAACAATGCAAAGACTACTCTCTGCATTATCGTCCGCCATGGCTGGTGTTCTTGCTGCTTCTACGTAGCGAGATGCAGTATAGTGAACTTTGTTGAGTATTAATGCTGTACAGGTCGGATGAATACGATCTGGCTGTTCACACACAGGTCGCATTTGAAAAGATCAAGATACGTATTGGATTCAAGTGGCCGGGATCCCATTGGAAAAAAATCTGATCTTTTTTGTTGAGACTGCCATGAAAAGATCAGATTCAGGTTGCAGGATTTGGGTCACTTCAGGCTCCTCAGTAAAAGTAGCCTTAGACTATTGTATTCCTGTTAAGGTAAGTTCATGATTAGCGTAACAGCAGCAGAGGTTCGGCTTGATTCGCCTGCCGTCTAGCTCGATTACAGAGCCATAAAATTGGAGGATCCTATTAAACCATCTGTTTTGTGCCCAGCTGGGCTCAGTGGGCCTCCATTTCACTACATGTAAAATGTGTTGCCCAGTTGATTGTCAAGGCAGACTTAACAACACCGGATGTAACCTTGCAGTCTGTGGTACACTCCCACCTAGAGTTGGCCAGAATATTAGCCACGGATTGTCACAGAGGGGGAAAAGCCTGTCAGCTCCGTTCTTCAAGCACGAACTAGCTGCTGCCTCGTTAATTCATATGCAGAGGTCCTTTAAAGTCCAGTTTGGTGCTACTGTTTAAGAGCCTTTGCCATCACATTTCTACTGTTTAGTTTCTGTCCTTTTACTGATAATAGCATGAGACCAGTGGCTACCAGAAGAAGTGTGTAAATTGATAGAAAAAAAAAAAAACTTCAATGCTGTTGCTGAAGCAATGTTAAGATCTACCCACTATTTCTTAAATTTACCCCCATTTAGGTAGGGACGGGTGTGAAGTCCCCCCCTGCTTTAAATTAAAATAGGACTTACAGTAGCAGCCATTCAAAATGGCCCTTCCCGGTCAAATGCCAACCTAATAGCAGCCAACTTCCCTGCAGCTCCAGCAAATTCTCCTCCAACTTTCCAGCCACTGGAGTGACCCCCTTCTTCTCCTGGGTGTGCATATTTTTTTACTCTGACTCCACCCTTTCACTGAATAACAGGGTCAGACCAGGAGATGCCGCTTCTCTTTAGACCTTAAAGTCCACAAATCATGACAGAAAAAATATTTTACTACAAAGATTAATGTTTAAAAAGGAATAAATATGATGACCAGCTGAGGGCCCATCAAGGAAAGTGAGGAAATTTCGAATGGCTACTACTGTATAGTTAGTTGAAGGGTGTTATCTAATAAGCTTAACTACTTCATACCCCAGACAGGAGCACTAACTTATATCTATAACTACATATGCCATTAATTACAATATTTGCATTTCAAATTATTATTTTTATTAAGTGTTTTACTGGTTTCCTTGAAATATAGTTAATTAATTATTCATTGGCATTAGTCAGGAATTGACCAAAGTCTCAAAAGTTGAGGAAAAGGTCAAGAACTTGGAATTTCTTCTGGTTTTCATCTTTAATTTCTAATCACTTCATGAAATAAGGCTGCATTGATTTTTGTGTTATATCTGAAATACCATGGAGATCATCATTCAGCTGCTTTAACACCAGGCAACACCAGGCTTTGAATCAATGTTGTGTGCTGTGTGGGTGGTAGTAGTAAAAATCTGATCACACAGTGTCTTCATGCTGCAGATAAGCCTTCATATTCCTTTGGGAGGTCAGTAGGGCAGCGAGAGCTTAGGTTAGTCTGGCTAAAAACAGCTTAAATAGAAATCTGTTTGGAACATATACTCATGGGTAGGATCTATATAGTAGCCTTCACGTGTGGAAATGGTTAGTTTTTTTCTGTAACTATTGTTGTTATCTCCTAATTCTTTTTGTCATTATTAGTTCTTTGTTCTCTTCTACGGTCATTTTAACGGCTCTGCTAGTTGCATTGTCATTTTTAGCCACACCCGGAAGAATCTGCCATTGCCTAGCAACCAATAGTCTGACTAGGTTAAAAATGTAACCACATGCAGTTACATTCATCACGTACCTTTTATTCAACATGCCTTGACCAAAACAAAAATGCAAAAATGTAAAAAGATTTAAACCAAAGCACAGGCTGCATAAATAAAGTGTCTACAAAACATTACAAACTCAAAAAACTCAATTTACGTTTACTATATCACAAAGTTATTTTGCAAATGTGAGTTACTGCAAAAGAAATCTGTATCATAATGACATGCTAGATTTCAGTCGTTGTCGATCTAATGAGCGGTGTTAAAGAAGAAGTTGAGATACTATATTTCACATCTGCATACATCTTTGGGATCGTCACTACACGTAACTGTTGGCATCTGTAGGGTTGAATATCCCTACAGCTAGATGTATGGTTGCTCAGTGGCACAGTGGCTAGCACTGCTGTCTTGTAGCAAGAAAGTTCTGAGTTCGATTCCTAGCCCGGCTTCCTCCAGTCCAAAAACATGGCTTGCACTATGTGCAAGAGGTCAGCCCACCTCTTGCCCATAGACAGCTGGAGATAGACACCAGCACCTCTTGTGAATCCACTTGGGATAAAGTGTTATGAAAAATGGATGGTCAAATGTAGCGAGCGTTTTTGTAATTTTCCGGCCTCACAGAGAGTTTGCTGGTAACTTGTATACCAATGCCTTCTCAAGCTGCATTGCTTTGAAGTAGATATGGTTTTAGGGTGTTGTCTGCTTAAATGGTTTTGAAGATTCTTTGTGTTGCCTCAATATTTTACTTCCATGTTGCTGTCATTTTTTTTTTAATCTATAAAAAATTCTTAGCATTTAATTCATTCAGTTTATTTATATAGCACAAATCCACAACCTCACAGAGACAATTCAACCAGATCATCCAGTCAAATGATCCAAAGTTTCCTATCAAAGGAAAACCAGCTGATTGCATTGACTTATTACTGTAAGTCAAACCCTCACACTGAGTATGCTTGTAGCGACAGTGGAGAGGAAAAACTCCCTTTGAACAGGAAGAAACCTCCAGCAGAACCAGGCTCATTGACATCATTATCACATTATCAGTGGTGCTTTTAATCCTTCCATCATCTCATTTTGTTACACTACTTACATAGTTGCTAACGAGGTCTCACGTTGTCATGTGATAACTCACATGAGGGTTTAGGGGAAATAGTTATTAAAGAGACTGATTTGAGGGTTTTATGATTCGATATAAGGCCATTCAAAGGAAAATCCCTTCAAATCGATTAATCAATTTTTCCAACCCAGCCCCTGTGAACAGTGCAGTCAAGCAGCCTGTGAGGTGCTTTGAATTAACACCCGAATTAAAGCACTGCAAGTTCTTTATCTTATATTAATATGATCTCTCTGTTTTTCATGAATTTTCATACATTTTTTATAAATTTCATTTCATAATAAACATTGCATTAATTAAACAAAAACAGAAATCAATAGACAAAACTCTTAAAGACAAGCAGAACTTAAAGGGATGAGAAAAGAAGCCAGTGTTGACTAAACTAAAAGAGCTGAACTGGAATGAGAGGTTTCAATGCTGCTGCAGGCTCTCAAAAGATAAACTGGTCTGATCAAAGTCCAGCTGGGTTACGTATCTAGCTCTAAGCAGAGAGACGGAGTCAAGCAAATGAAGCAGAGAAAAAGAAATAACCTAAAGATGAAGTGAAGTTTATTCTCACATCTGTACAATCTTCTCTCTGGCAAACATGGTTTATACCTTTAGTTGAAGAAAGGTAAAAGGCATAAAATCAATGGAAAGGCTTGAACAGGCAGAACAGGCTCTGGGGCAAAAAAAATACTAGTCAGAGTGGGGTGGCGGGGTTAAAATAAAATCTGGGCATGCCAGGGTGAATGAACATCTGCAGAAAAGATAAAGTAGCTCATAGTGAAAACACAATAAAATATTGTTGAGACTATATGAATCTGCTTAGCTGAAATAAATCTGTACGTAGTTCAACCCCCATCAGGCATAAGGACCTCAGGAACCTGAAGGGTCTACAGCCCATGAACCAATAATTACTGCACACTTCCTTTATGTGTGAAATATAATGGCTAACATTGTATTATATAAGCATTTATTCACCAGTAAACAATAGTATTTATAAATCAGGCATAACTTAAAAAAAAAAAAAAATACTAACATGGTCCATTTTCTTCTATTTTCCTTTCTTTTTTTCCCCTTTAAAATAAAGTCCAATCAGCAAAGAATAATCCATTGATCATTATTTATACCTAAAACTTATATGTTTGCGGTGATTAAATGTATTTAGCGTTAATCTGAGAAAAAAAATAACACAATATTTTTCGTTGCGATCACTCAGTCTGGGAGCAGCCATTTTTTCCCCAAATATAGTAACACCTCCCTCCTGTCATCTTCCAGCAGTGACGTCACGGTGCGGTTAGCCTAGCGCCATTCTACCCGCTTTACAAGCAAAATCAATGGGAACTACTAGACACATCTGCAATCAACAACAATTATTGAAGATTTCCTCAGAACCTCACTATTGAAATTCACCAGAGCTATAGTTTAACTGACAATGCCCATGTGCATGGCAGCTGGATGTTGGAATACATCGGGTAAAAGGAAAAAAAAAATAAAAAATCAGTTACATCACCTTTCCGATTCATGATCCTTTGCATCGTTCGATTACCAACTTGAAGAGGGAGGATTTGCCATTGAACTTTTAGCCAGAGAAAAAACAGGTAATATGTAGCCAACATTTGGAAGAAGAATGTTTTCAAGATGACTTGGATAATAGCGCGTTGTGACAAACACCATATAACGTACTGGGACTTGATCAACAGCAGATACCACACCGTGACGTCACAAACCAGTAGGTGGCAGTAGTGTTCTCTGACAAACATGGATGCCACGAGTAAAGCAAATTCAAATAAAAATTGACCAGACTATTTCTTTAATTAACCATTATAATCTTTTTTTTTTCTCTTCTTGGTATTTTGATCTATTGCTGTGATGTTCATTCCTTTTGCGCCACTGAATACTGTATTTCTAAGTATTTCATATCATACTCTATTCTAATTGATTTTTCCTTTTTTCCTTCTGGTTCCATAAACCTGTATAATAAATTTCATAAAGGCAGAAAGTAGGTGATGTATTTATTAATTAAGAAAAAAGAAAAACTGTTAACTTGCGAAATTAATGTTCAATGGTGGCGTTAAAATCTAAACACGTTGGCCTTGGGTTAAGAAAGTGGAAAACATGAACTTGGATGACTACAGGAAGAAAACATCTGACAATGGAGGGAATCGATGGGGAAATTGATTACAGAGAAAAAACAGGTGATTGGAAAGAAGCCAGAAGGAAATACACTAGAGTGAGTCTGGAATTCTAAAAAAAAGAATGACAGAAAAACTAATGGGGAAAAAAATCCAGCTGTTTAGAACCTAAGCTGCTAAATCTGATTTTGGCTTCTCTCTTGGGGGACAATCAACAAACTTCCTCTTGTTTTATACTTTGACATTTTAGCTAGGTTCTTTTCATTATTTAATCGTTCTTCACTTTTGTTTGTAGCTCTTTGAGATAGGTTATCTCTGCAAGGTTCACCATAAATAATATTTAGTAATATATTAATAATAGTATTTTTGTTATTTAAAACAATTACCACCATTTCCCTGGCTTTGAACCTCGTCTTTCTTTTACTCTTTGACAAGAAATCTGCTCATTTTACTGAACATAAAAACTGAAAAACAGACTGTATGTACAATTCAGCTCTCTTTATTTTGGGTATTTAAAATCAGGTCCTAAATGTTTACCTAGGAAAAACATTGCTGTTCCACATTCTTTAGTTTCCACCCATTTTGTTTGTCACAAAAGGCTAAATCTTAGTCTCCTCTGACCAAAGCAGACAGTTAATGTATATTTATGAACAGGAAGTTTTTTAAATATATATTAAACAAATAAAGATAACATGTATTTAAAGAAAAAAACAATGTTGGAAAATTGTCTGAGGAGTGGTTACCTCTCCTACAGGTAAAGGACGTTTACCGCAGGACAAACCAACATCGGTGGCCGACAGATGAATAAAGAGACGTCTCCTCTTTTATGGTTAACCATTAATAACTCCAAATGCAATTATGTAATGAAGTTATTTAAATTTACTGGTAGTCAATGTAACAGTTCAAGTTAAATACCCAACTTTTATGGTAAATTAATTTATATTTTCATCAATAAATCCAGTTTTTAGTTCAAATAGCCAGTAATCACAACCATTTCACACATTTTAATCATTTTTATCTTTGAGATGAATATACAATATTAATCATAATTTCCAAATAGCAATAATGATTATTCATAAACATAAATTTTCCATCACGCTTTATCCCAGCTGGGGTGGCGAGGGGTGCTGGTGCCAGCCCAGCTGTCTATGAGCAAGAGGCGGGGGCCACCCTGGACAGGTCGCCAGTCCATCGCAGGGAAACACAGAGACAAACAACCATTCACACACACACTCACACCTAAGGGGAATCTAGAGAAGCCTATTAACAGTCATGTTTTTGGACTGCGGGAGGAAGCCGGAGTACCCGGAGAGAACCCATGAATGCCCAGGGAGAACATGCAAACTCCATGCAGAAAGACCCTGGGCCGGGAATAGAACCCGGAACCCTCTTGCTGCAAGGCAGCAGTGCTAACCACTGCGCCACTGAGCAGCCCATTACTTATGAACAAATAAGGAAAATTGCTTAACATTTCTATACGCCTCAAAATCAAGACAGACAGAGAGGCAGTTCCAGCTGCCACCAGCTGTGTGACTGAGTCATACAGAAAAGATGAAACTTCAAACCAAATCAGAACTCCAAAGAAAAGTCTGGAGAAGAGTTGAGGTCTATGATTACTGGTTCCCTGCTCTCTTCTATCAACCATTAGATTTCAGCAGACAGCGTTAGTCTAAGGATAAAACCCTCCAGCAAAACTCCAGAAAACACTCATGTAAAGAAAAAAAAAATCTTTCCTTCATTATACTCACCTTTTCTCTCAGTGACTGAGGGAATTTTATTAACAAAACTTAAAAGAAGAAAATTTACAGAAGGAGCAAGATAAAAGTCCCCGTACACAAGAGGTGTTGTTGTGATAGTTGCAGCACAGCATCACAGTTGTGCCAAAAATCCATCTGGATGTGTGGAAAGTGAGCTTTTATCTCTCCGAAAGGTCACTCTCTAAGTCTGGATAGGTGAACGCATGGAAAAAGCCTCGTGTACAAGGAAGGGAGAATGCATTGTGACCCTTGTGTCCTTCTATGAGCTAGGGTGACTCATCAGGAAAAAGAAAACATATGGGAGCAAGCTGTGAAAGCTAAATCTAACACGCCTTTCTAGCTCTGTCGCTAAAGGGCAAGTCAAACAAAAAGTCCCCTAACTTTAGTTTGGACAAAACCAAAGAGCTGGCTTTCTACCAGACCTCATATTTCAAGCAATAACTGTCAAATTTGGATTTTTTTTAGGGTAACGCTTCAGTGAAATAACAGTGTTGTCATCAAAGCGGATATTCTAACATTAATGGAGTGTCATTTATCCCAATAATTACGCCCCTGCTGTGTTCAAAACCTCCAGTTCCTCCCGCTGGAAGCACTGCGGCTTAGAAAAAGCTGAAGTGCTGTAAAACTTCAAATATTACAAGCTTTTTGAACTGCAGTAACAGAGTGCAGATTCGGTGGTTTACTTTGTCTAATTTTAACAGCTTCTTAACCCCGACAGCTGGCCTCTATTGATCAAGAAACTCCAAGAATAAAAAACCGAATCTGTTTTCAGATCTGAATCTCAGCTGCAGGTAGAGATGCAATCGATTCTAAACATAAACATAAGCGGGCTTCTTCAAACAATTATAGGTCGGGTTTTTCTTCAATGACAAGAATTATTCACATAGAAACTCCATCAAGACGCCAAACTGCTGGCATTGGATCTTACTGCAAATCCAACACAAGGTCAGACCACGCAAAACTCTAAAAAATGACCCAAAACATAAGAACCTCCTGTCAAATTCCTTATTTTACAGTAGTAGCTGTGAAGTTTAGGAGAAACTGAGACTCTTGCAAGAGAATGTTCATATTTATTTAAAGTCTTCAGACGGAGAGATAGAGCTCTGACAGGGCAAAGCTTAGTACATACATTTATACAACAACACCTAATACACTCTCCCTTGGATCTATCCCACCCCCCGCATAAAGAACTTTGTCACATATGAACATTTGAAGGAAAAACAACTTCAGCTCATCAAGCCCATTAACTGTTAGGTTAATATATCTTTCACTGGCCAGATGGATCTTCTAAAACAGCCGTCCTCCCCTTCATGCCATGATGGAGGCTGTTTAACTCATTCTTATCTCTCATAACCTTTGTTTTGAGCTTGTTGGGCTCAGAACAGACATATCTCAAATTATTTTAACTCTATATAGCATTTAAAAATGTCCCCACTTCCCTTGATGGGCCCTTGGCTGGTCCCCCTACAATTCCCTTTTAAACATCTTTGTACTAAAATATTCTTTCTGTCATGATGTGTGAACATTAAGATCTAAAGAGAAGCACCATCTTCTGGTCAGACCCTGTAAATCAGTAAAAGGATGGAGCCACAGTAAAAAATATGCACACCCAGGAGAAGGAAGGGGTCACTCCAGTGGCTGGAAGTTAGAGGTGATTCTGCTGGGAGTTTCAGGGAAGTGGGCAGCCATTCAGCTGGCGTTTGACTGGGAAGGGCCATTTTGAATGGCTGCTACTTTTGCAGTTTAATAGTTAAAGTTCATGACCAAATGAAAAACAGAATAGAGATATTTTAGGTATAAATCACAGCTGCTCTAATCTAAAGGTGGAAGATACTGACTAGAGACTGATTAGTCTTTAACTTAAAGGAGAATTCCGGTTTTTAACACTTTTAGCCCATTTTCTGTAGTGTCCAGGATGAAATCGAATGATCGACACCAAAATTTTGACAATTGGTCCTGTCTCTGCTATTTGGCTCATGCAGAATCACCCCCTGGCTGCTTCAGAATGGCTTCCATAGTGCATGTCCGATAATGTCCTTAAAACAACCTTAAACGTTCTTTTTTTTAAATATGCTACTCACCGGGTCGTCAGCGCTGTTCAATGACGTTCCAAAAAAAGTTTTGTGAAGAAAAAACATTCCTGTAGTGTTTCATTTAGCATTTTGTAAATCCCATTGAGTTCTGTTGGAATAGTCAATATTCCCCTGCCACCGGAAACGGAAATGGGGCCTGTTTACACTTAGTTGTAGTCTTTTCGCTTCACTCTGTGTACTCCGATGTCGAGGTGCTAACGTCTCTGTTAAACACTTTAAAAAACCCTGAAAATGGAATACGAAAGGTGGATTCTTGAGGAGGACATATTGGACTTTGAGTTTGACGGTAGAGGATACCGTCGCCAACTAGTGGTCTGGAGTGTGCAACGCTTCAGATTCGAACGGGAAGCGGAAGTTTATAAGCGGTTGTGATGTATCAGAAAAAATAGTTCTGGGATTTACAAAATGCTAAATAAAACAAGACAGGAACGTTTTTTCTTTACGAAACTTTTTTTGGAACGTCATTGAACAGCGCTGACGACCCGGTGAGTAGCATATTTTAAAAAAAGAACGTTTAAGGTTGTTTTAAGGACATTATCCGACATGCACTATGGAAGCCATTCTGAAGCAGCCAGGGGGGGATTCTGCATGAGCCAAATAGCAGAGACAGGACCAATTGTCAAAATTTTGGTGTCGATCATTCGATTTCATCCTGGACACTACAGAAAATGGGCTAAAAGTGTTAAAAACCGGAATTTTCCTATAACTTCTACATCTTCTGTGAAGACGACGCATTCAAAAAAGAAAAAGAAATACAAGGCCAATGCATCGTTTCGACAATTAAAGATGGTCCCACACCGGGTCATAAACAGAACAATACTGGCTCTATTGCCAATGTTGCCTTCGAATCAATGCAATCAACTGATTTTCCTTAGATAGAAAACTTGGAACCAATCTGACTGTACAGGTGCTGGTCATAAAATTAGAATATCATGAAAAAGTAGATTGATTTCAGTAATTCCATTTAAAAAGTGAAACTTGTATATTATATTCATACATTACATACAAACTCATATATTTCAGATGTTTATTTTGTTTAATTTTGATGATTACAAATGACAACAAATGAAAATCTCAAATTCATCATATCAGAAAATTAGAATATTACTGAAGACCAATAAAAACAAAGGATTTATAGAAATGTTGGCCAACTGAAAAGTATGAACATGAAAAGTATGAGCATGTACAGCACTCAGTATTTAGTTGGGCCTCCTTTGGCCTGTATTACTGCAGCAATGCGGCGTGGCATGGAGTCGATCAGTCTGTGGCACTGCTCAGGTGTTATGATAGCCCAGGTTGCTCTAATAGTGGCTTTTAGCTCTTCTGAATTGTTGGGTCTGGTGTATTGCATCTTCTTCCTCACAATACCCCATAGATTTTCTATGGGGTTAAGGTCAGGAGAGTTTGCTGGCCAATTAAGAACAGGGATACCATGGTCCTTCAACCAGGTACTGGTAGCTTTGGCACTGTGTGCAGGTGCCAAGTCCTGTTGGAAAATGAAATCTGCATCTCCAAAAAGTTGGTCAGCTGCAGGAAGCATGAAGTGCTCTAAAACTTCCTGGTATGTGGCTGCGTTGACCCTGGACCTCAGAAAACACAATGGACCAACACCAGCAGATGACATGGCACCCCAAACCATCACTGACTGTGGAAACTTTACACTGGACTTCAAGCAACGTGGATGAAGTGCCTCTCTTCTTTTCCTCCAGACTCTGGGACCTTGATTTCCAAAGGAAATGCAAAATTTACTTTCATCAGAGAACATGACTTTGGACCACTCACCAGCAGTCCAGTCCTGTTTCTCTTTAGCCCAGGCAAGACGCTTCTGACGCTGTCTGTGGTTCAAGAGTGGCTTGACACAAGGAATGCGACAGCAGAAACCCATGTCTTTCATACGTCTGTGTGTGGTGGTTCTTGAAGCACTCACTCCAGCTGCAGTCCACTCTTTGTGAATCTCCCCCACATTTTTGAATGGGTTTTGTTTCACAATCCTCTCCAGGGTGCGGTTATCTCTCTTGCTTGTACACTTTTTTCGACCACATCTTTTCCTTCCCTTCGCCTCTCTATTAATGTGCTTGGACACTGAGCTCTGTGAACAGCCAGCCTCTTTAGCGATGACCTTTTGTGTCTTGCCCTCCTTGTGCAAGGTGTCGATGGTCGTCTTTTGGACAACTGTCAAGTCAGCAGTCTTCCCCATGATTGTGTAGCCTATAGAACTAGACTGAAAGACCATTTAAAGGCTTTTGCAGGTGGTTTGAGTTAATTAGCTGATTAGAGTGTGGCACCAGGGGCCATCAATTTTGAACCTTTTCACAATATTCTAATTTTCTGATATGATGAATTTGAGATTTTCATTTGTTGTCATTTGTAATCATCAAAATTAAACAAAATAAACATCTGAAATATATGAGTTTGTATGTAATGTATGAATATAATATACAAGTTTCACTTTTTAAATGGAATTACTGAAATCAATCTACTTTTTCATGATATTCTAATTTTATGACCAGCACCTGTATGATCTGGTTGAATTGTCTCTGTTAAGTACCTTAAATAATGAAATAAATATATTAAACTTTATTGATCTCACAATTGAGAAATTCCCTCTGCATTTAACCCATCCCCTTGGGGAGCAGTGGGTTGCCATTGTGTGGCATCCAGGGAGCAGTGTGGGGTTAAGGGTCTTGCTCAGACACCCAGAGTGGCAGTCTGTGGGAGTGAGTTTCAAACTCACAACATCAGGATTCCAAGATCTATGCCCTAACCACTAGGACCCCACTCCCCCTGGAGATGTCCTGTTGTGAATTGGCACTATATATGTAAACTGAATTTAATTTAATCAATTTAAGAAACATTAAATGAGGTTCAGCTCTTGTTGCAATTTCATGCTTTTTGCAGGCTGTTCGTCTCAAAAACATCACGGAATGAGTCATGTGATCCAGAGTGCGCCTTTGCTGCTTGCTCTGGTAAAGACCAAACAAAACGATGTCCTGACATGTGGCATGCTATAATACTTCTTTGCCATTACTACCCTGTTTATTTTGGGGGGAATATCCTACTTTGTAAATAATAAAAACATTATTTAGGTTATCAAAGCTGGTAGATCTCTGCGTGGGCGTGTCTTAGGATGCTGAGCAAAGAGATCCAGGAGGCAAGAAGCACAGCAGTCACTCTGGGCTTTCTGAACAAACACATCTGATGCAGGGTACTAAAAATGGCTCCATTGTTGTGTTGATTTATCTGAAGCAGCACCAGAACAGAACAGAGGACGTCGCTAAGCGAGCCTCAAGGAAGAGCAATGCAAACACGTCCATCAAACTGAGATGATTAGTCAGCTGGCATGAAGAAACATAAAGGAAAAATCACTTTTATTTTCCTCTCTCTGTCGCAGAACACCAGAGCGATCGTCAGGGCTGGTTATACATCTTCTACTGGTGCAAAAGCACCATGAGAAACGGTCACAAAAAATTAAAATGGTGCATGTGAGTTCAGACAACAGGTGCATCTACCTGCTGTAAGAGGAGAAATAAAAGTCCATTCCTGGCGCTGTGCTCTTGGTGACATGACTTCCCCCTGTCACCTGCCCCTCTCTGTTCGCGCTCGCCTTGGAATATTAAACAGGACTCGGATGACAAAGGAGGCAACAGTGCTAGACGTGTCCTGTGCTTCTGTCACACATTGTTTGAAAAATATTACATGGTTCAGCAGAGCGTTTCTAACCCTTTTAGGGAAAAGTGTGGATATACACAAACTTCTGTGAAGTCTTTCAAACTTGTGAAGAACAACATTAACAGACGCCAAAGTCATTTAGATGGCGAGATAAACTTGCTGAAAACATGGAGGAGGACCATGCAGGAGCCGCTATCAACAGAACAAAGATGAAAATCTCTGAAAAAAAAAAACAAAAAACTTAACTGATTTTTAAATATAATATCAGTTTAATATGAAAAAAGTCAGAATTCTGAATTGAATCCCAGGGGTCTGACTTTTTTCTCAGAATTCTGACTTTAATCTCAGAATCCTGACTTTAATCTCAGAATTATGAATCTCAATGTAGATGGGCACCATGAAGGAAGATATGTGGGAGCACTATGCTTTACTGACAAAGGTGTGAGTTGTTTGGGAGGGCTAGTGACATATTGGTGGAAAATGACGGAATTAGGTGATGAAGGTCCCTGGTGATGCTATTTCATTAATGGAAGGGCAGAAGGTGATTAAAACAAGAGATGTAGTTTGGTGTCTAAAACAGACATGGCTACGGCTTGATGCTAACATGTTTGTTAGCTGTCAGAATTCAGTCAGAACTCTGAGAAAAATGTCAGAATTCTGAGATTAAAGTCAGAATTCTGAGGAAAAATGTTACTTTTTTTCTCATATTAAACTGAAATGATATTTATGAATCTGTTAACTTTTTTTATTTTCTCAGTTGCTTTAATCCCTTTCCATACAGGCCTACTGGTGCGAAAAATAAATAAATTTGTTTTAATTAGATAAAATCTTTAATAAGTACTTTGCATAAGTATTCACACAACTGTGTGATTTTTTTTTTCTGCAGACCACTGATAAGTTGTTTTAAACTTGGCACAAGGTTTTCTAAACTACTTACAAATAAATATAAAGTGTGCACCTGTTTTTGTTTTCATTCTTCTTTACTCTTGTCACTAAAATCCACAACAACAGACTTTATTCAGTGGTCCCATAAGTAGCTTTGGAGGAGCTGCAGCGATTATAAATGGTTTAAATGTAGTTTACACTGTATTAGTCATTAAAAATGGCAGCCAACTTCCAGCAACTAGTGACCCCTTCCTTCTCCTGGGCGTGCATATTTTTTCACTAAATGAGAAAAATCATAATGTCCACAAATCATGACAGAAAGAATATTTGGTACATAGATTGATGTTTAAGAATAAATCTTATGGGACCAGCCAAGGACCCATTAAGGAAAGTGGGGAAATGTTGAATGGCTACTACTGTAAATGAATCAAACATTAATAAATGATCTGTTAAAGCTTTATAAATGGTCTCATTACCATTTATAAATGGTGAATATAACGGTTATTGTAAAGTCTAACTATTCTGCTGTGAAAAGCAGACTTTTTAGGGCAGAGATCTCATCTAGTCCTCAAGGTCCGCTGTCCTGCACCTCTTACTCTGTATGTTAATCTGAGTAAAACTATTCAAGTCATAAGCAGGACTTTGGGGACTTGGCTTCTTACTGAGGAAGTAATTGAGCCATTTGGTTGTTTTGTATCAGAGACAAATCTAGAAGTTACAGAATCAAACACCTGGTAAGCCAGAGTCTGGAGCATTTCCACTACGATAAAAGGTTCCCTGTGTTGAGTCGGTGCGTAAACCACTAAAATATAAAAGAGCTGCAGTATTCTTTAAATTGAAATGATGAACATGATGAGTTAAACATGTGATGCTACTACTGTTAAACATTTAATGTTCTCCTCACAGTTTACCTTCTGTAATGGTTTCCTCTCCCTCCATGACCCTGAATACGAGACGTTACAGCCTGTGTGACCCAGACAGCTTCTAGTTGATAGCATGTCTGGACATATTCGTTTCCATGGATACCCTGGGACTCCACATGTTTGACTCATGGGGAGGTGAAATGACTTGCCATCAATTTGTGGATTTTTTTTGCCGTTTCTGTGAACCTCAGTGACCTTCCCTGATGTCAACATGTAGTAGACAGTACTGTTTACTGCTTTCATCTTCAGCCAGCAGTGGTTCCACCCTGTGGCTCTAAAATCTTCTCGTTAGAAGACATTTTGAAAATGTTTCCATTAATCTATGGTATGCTGAATTTAACAGCAGATAAACTCTACAGTCTTTTAGAGTTTTATGCTTCGTAACATTTACAGACTTTAAAAATGTATCCTGAACCATCGCAGTTCTGTTCTGTGAGCAAATTAATCCCAGATCATCACCCTTCCTACACCAAGCTTAATAATCTATACTTGAATTAGGGCTTACATTTAGTGCATGATGCTGAACAGATATGGAGCCATGTATCAGGACCAAGCATCTCTACTTCGCTTTCATTTATCTGAAGGCCATTATTAAATTCTGACCTTCAGCTTTATCTTTGGTACATGAGGTGCAATGCCATCTCCTTTCTACTGGACTTTGTTTCCAACTTTGAAGAAAGCTTTTTCAATTCAAAATGTCAGGAATAGCGTTGAGTTTGAGGCTATATAAAGAGCCCAAAAGGGCCTGTTTTTGTTTAGACAACATGAAAATCGGTGAGAGCGTTGGCCAATAGGCACAGACATGGGTTCAAAGACAACCGGTTGTTTTCATCAACAATCTTCCAATGTCTCCTTAATCGGCGCCAGAATAAATTACACATTTAATCTCACATTTAGTCTGGTTTATCAGGCCAACATAAATCAAGCATTTGGCTCCAACAGCTTTTCTGATTAGTTCACGGTTAACCAGTTAAGGCTCTACATGCAGAGCAAAGGCCAAGACAACTTCCGACATGAGAGAAAAAAAACAGACCGTATGAATTGAAGAAATTAGACCTGGTTGATGTTTATTGGGCTGGGGGGCAATTAGACAAAAGTTGCTTTGATAAACCAGCAACAACCAGGAAGAAAAAAGTACCTTTTGGAGGAGGAGGGACTTGTTGAAAAGTAGGTTCCTTTCCACCTTTAAAGTGACGAAAAAGGTGATGAGAGCACAGAACCAGATCCATGCAGTAGGAATCAACTGATGTCACACTGTGCTAAATGTTCAGGGATTATTAATTCCACTGGGTTAATAGCAAAAGAGTGCAGAAAAGGAAACTCGTGGTATTAAATCTGCCTGCACAACATTCAACATGTTAACCTGCATGTGTTTAAAAAAACTGCAAAATCATGTTTTAGAGTTCTGACTTCATAGATTAGTTTCATTCAGATGTGCCAAAAGTATTAATGTTTATTACTCAAATAAAAGTAGAAGTCCTACTTTCTAAAATCACTTTTATAGAAGTTAGAGGATCTTAGTTTTTACTCAAGTAAAAGTGTAAAATTACCATTTTTTAAAACTACTTAAAGTAGGAAAGTAAAAGTAATGCAGGAAAAAATGAGAAGGACAGAAGCTTTACTGCACTACCCCATTAAAGAAACATTTTTCTACAATTCTGGATGATAATTTCCTTATACTTCAATTCAGTTCAGTTTATTTCTATAGCACCAATTCACAACACATGCACACTAAAGGCACTTTACACATATAATTCAACCAGAACATCCAGTCAAACTGATTCAAAGTTTTCTATCTAAGGAAAACCAGTTGATTGCATCGACTCATTGACTCAAAGGCAATCCCTCACACTAAGCATGCTTGTAGCGACAGCGGAGAGGAAAAACTCCCTTTGAACAGGAAGAAACCTCCAGCAGAACCAGGCTCAGTGTGAGCGGCCATCTGCTGAGGCCGACTGGGGTTCAAGGAGACAGACTTAATTTCCTTAGTTTTGGCAACAGAGTAAAATTTAACTTTGCATCATCTTAAAAAACTATATTGCTTTGTGGTGAACAACAAGTTGGTGCAAAAAAAATAAATTAATTAAATGTCTGGATGAAAAAAAATATTAAGATGGATTTTGTTTTTTTAAACATCAACAGGCCCTAATCAAAACGAGCTTAAATGAAAGAAAAGTCTATTTTTCTAAATGTAGGGAGTAGAAAGTAGAGATAATAATATAAAAAAAAAACATTTAGAAGTAAAATGCTGTCTAAAAAATAATGATTACAATAAAGTATAGATAGCCAATATGTGTACTTAAGTAAGGTAGTAAAGTATTTAAACTTACTTGACACCGCTGGATTCTTAAAACTTATCCAGCATATGGAGCTAAACAAAAAGGTAAATGCTACTTTTCCAGCGACTGCATATAAAAGTGGATCAGATTGTTCAGATCATTCAGTCTTGAGGCTAAACTACTAAATCAAAGGTAAACTGCAGTAAGTTTCCAGCCTGTTATGTTCTGAGTAAAATATCTTGTGAATGTTTTGTTTCACTACGTGCTTGTCTCCTCAATGATAGTCAACTGAGATCAATGATTCCACCGTTAGACTGACTCAGGAGACCTTGATATGATGCATGGGCCTTTCTGTGTGCGTATGAGAGGCGTGCGTCTGCTTCCCTAGCAGTGTGTGTGTGCGGGTCTGTTAGCTGGCTAATTCATGAAAATGACAGGAAACATTCCATCATACCTTCACAGTCCGCCATCTTTACCAAACAGCAGGGATAGGATGGGGGGGAGGGGGCAGAAAGGGCGCAGTGGTGGTAGATTGAGGGAGATGAAGGGAAAACGAGACAGAGATGGACAGGTTTGGAAACTGGAAGATAAAGCACACTCTGGGATGAGATGAGCATGCTAATTTAACTCACAGTAGTGAGTACTCACAGTAATCACAGTAGTGTCTTGAAGAAGAACAAGCCCATTTGTTTTGTCCCAGATATCTTACATAAACAATTACTGTACATGCATTATTTATTATTTTCCCTGGAGTTTTTTCAATTACACAGATTGCTGTAAACATCAGCAAACTGCCTGTTTGCTTTATCCATTATGGAAATATTTGCATGCTAAATCATTCACTTCTTTAATAACCTGAGTATTGTAATAATAATATCAATAACGAGGTTATCTGACAAAGAAAATACATCTGCAAACAGAAATTTTATTACAAAAAACTGTAAGTAAAAATAATGTAAATAAATTCACTTTCAAAACTTAGAATTTGGTTTTATTTTGTGAAATAACTTTTTTTAACCAGATTCTGGTTAGGAATCTTAAGGATCAAATCTGTTTTGGAGTCTCAATATATCATAACATAATTTTACATTTCATTGGCGTCTAAAGTAGCTGAAAGTAGAAAACAATCATTGTCAGCCTTGAAGGAAATTACCGGGTTCTAAGACAGACTGAGTTCTGCCATTCAATAAGATAACAAAAAACATCTCTGCTTATTTTTATTCTTTTTATTAAGATCTGAGGACAGGAAGGACATGCCATTCAAAATGGCCCTTCCCAGTCAAACACCAGACGAATGGCAGCCCACTTCCCTGAAACTCCCAGGAAAATCCCCTCCAACTTCCAGCCACTGGAATGACACCCTCCTTCTCCTGGGCGTCCATTTTTTTTACTCTGACTTCACCCTTTCACTGATTTACAGGGTCTGACCAGGAGATGGTGCTTCTCTTTAGATCTTAAAGTCCACAAATCATGACAGAAAGAATATTTTAGTACAAAGATTGATGTTAAAAAGGAATTGTAGGGGACCAGCCGAGGACCTGCCGAGGGCCCATCAGGTAAAGTGGGGAAATGCTAAATGGCTACTACTGTAAACTGGCCATCCCTGATGTTCCAAACGGGTTCTGTGTGAACGCAGCATTAAAAACTAAAAGCTGATTTTTACTCAGAAACCTGGGCGTCTGCGTGTGTGTTGCATTGAACGCAGATATGCCCCCATCCCCTCTCTGCTGCTCCTCTCCAAAATTGTAGGTGACCGCAGACGGTGCCGCAGAGAGGAGGCCTCTGATTGGTCAAATCTACCTCCACTCTACACTATGCGTATTTCCTGTTTGGTACCTTACCGGCTTGTTTTGTTTGTATAACCGCCATTGTGGAAAATGACTCATGAATATGGACCAGCTAGAAGAGCGAGGTGAGGGACCCTTTTTCCACCTGGATCCCCGGGCTTTTTCACCCTCATGTCCCTCCGTTGTTGCACAAACTTGCCGACACTTCCTCACTTCCTCAGCCATATCTAGAGCCACAGCTAGCTCGTGATTGTCCCTCTTGCGTTGTGGCGTGGAATAACCGTGCAGAACACTCTTCAATATTGAGCATAAATCAAACATATCTGCAACAATCTCACTGCGACACACTGCTGCGGGAGGATAACCAGCCCTTAAGCCACCATCCAAGAGCCTTTCCTAACTTTTCAACAGTTACTGACACTAAATACCCAACAAGGCTTCAAAATTACTCTGGTATAAAATGTCTGGCTTTATGGAATTCAGAAGAAAACAAAATAATAAGCAATTATAATCTAGTTAGTAATACATTTTTACATTACACCAAAACCATTTCTTCCAAAAACTATTTACAATAAATAGATGCGTCAAAAAAATCAACTGTAGGTGGATTTAAAGTTTTAACTAATAATAAAACACACTTTAAAACTGAATTCCAAGCAGTTTTCATTGTATTGTGAGTGCTGTGTGAAATCACAGTCAATATCCACACTTAGTGGCAGATGAGCCGACACATTTTCAGAGAATTTACCAAGCAATCTTCGATCCGGCTCTGTGTCTACGGAACACTGGCTTTGTGTTACGCTGAACAAATGAGATGGAAAGCACAAGCAGCAGAGATGTGATTCCCCTGCAGAGTAGCTGCTCTCGCTCAGCGGGTTGGAATGAAGAACTCACCGGTCGGGGACGACCTGGGTATCACGCCGCTTTACATTTAAATGGAGAAGAGCGTGCAGAGGTGCCTCTGTGATCAAAGCACAACTGACTGAGGGCGGACCGTGGGGCAGACTCAGGATACGCTAGAGGGGTTTTATCTTCTCTCTCCCCCAGGATGCTGAGAGGGTGAGGGGATGCTTTAAAATTCTCCTCTCACTGTTTTACAGCTAGATCCTGACTGGAACAAGTGGCTGGAAGAGGGAGAAATGGAAATCAGAGGGCCCTTAACCTCTTTCAGGACGTTTTTAACTAAATACGAAGCAGTTAATGAATTAATAGGAGTGAAATCTCTACCTTGCAACGTTAAAGAGCCAACCTTTAAGATAATCTGAAGGATCATTGCTTTTAGTTTAAGGGGTCAATGTAAAATACTGACTGGAAAGCTAGAAGTTGTGTGAACACAGGAAATATTCTGAAAAGTATAGCATATGTGACATAAACTGAAAAAAAGTTTAACATGTAGCTGTTTATTCAAACTAACGACTGTCACTCTAAACTGGATGGAATGATTGATTTGATTGTGTAATTAATTCCTTTTGGATTTTGAGACATCAAGTTTGATTCAACCTGAACTAAATACACCTACAAAGGGCCCAAAACAAAGTTTTTGATTCTTTCAATATGTATATATTTATTCATGACCTGCAGCTAATTTCTTTTCTATTAGTCAAATTTGAATTGCGCTTTGCACGCACTCAGATCAAATCCAAGTCTCAGACCGTGAGAGAGCGCCATTTTTTTTGTGTATAGATCCTGGGTGGATTTCTCCCATAATTAAAGGAAAATTCCGGTTTTTAACACTTTTAGCCCATTTTCTGTAGTGTCCAGGATGAAATCGAATGATCGACACCAAAATTTTGACAATTGGTCCTGTCTCTGCTTTTTGGCTCATGCAGAATCACCCCCTGGCTGCTTCAGAATGGCTTCCATAGTGCATGTCCGATAATGTCCTTAAAACAACCTTAAACGTTCTTTTTTTAAAATATGCTACTCACCGGGTCGTCAGCGCTGTTCAATGACGTTCCAAACAAAGTTTTGTGAAGAAAAAACATTCCTGTAGTGTTTTATTTAGCATTTTGTAAATCCCATTGAGTTCTGTTGGAATAGTCAATATCCCTCCGCCACCGGAAACGGAAATGGGGCCTGTTTACACTTAGTTGTAGTCTTTTCGCTTCACTCTGTGTACTACGACGTCGAGGTGCTAACGTCTCTGTTAAACACTTTAAAAAACTCTGAAAATGGAATACGAAAGGTGGATTCTTGAGGAGGACATATTGGACTTTGAGTTTGACGGTAGAGGATACCGTTTTGAACCGGAATATACTGAGGAGGAGTATATAGAGACAATGTCGCCAACTAGTGGTCTGGAGTGTGCAACGCTTCAGATTCGAACGGGAAGCGGAAGTTTATAAGCGGTTGTGATGTATCGGAAAAAATAGTTCTGGGATTTACAAAATGCTAAATAAAACAAGACAGGAACGGTTTTTCTTCACAAAACTTTTTTTGGAACGTCATTGAACAGCGCTGACGACCCGGTGAGTAGCATATTTTAAAAAAAGAACGTTTAAGGTTGTTTTAAGGACATTATCGGACATGCACTATGAAAGCCATTCTGAAGCAGCCAGGGGGGATTCTGCATGAGCCAAATAGCAGAGACAGGACCAATTGTCAAAATTTTGGTGTCGATCATTCGAATGCATCCTGGACACTACAGAAAATGGGCTAAAAGTGTTAAAAACCGGAATTTTCCTTTAACGTAAGTAGCAAAGCAGTTGCATATAATCAATGTTTTAGCTTGCTAGTTAACTAGTTAATATTAGCTAGCTCTCGTCTGAGAGGGTTTATGCGTTTACCGATAACGTTATGACAATGAATCGCTAACATTAGCTAGCCAAAAGCCTACAGGGGTACATCCAGAGCTAAACAAACATTGCTTGAAGGTACAGTGTGGAGTTTTATTCAAGTTAAAGTCGCAGGGAAGTGACTGTTCCAACGGTTGCAGTTCCTAATTCTCGTGAGTGGTGCCCGACTTTACATGAGTGAATGTGATTGGTTGTTTATCATTGGGGGGCGGGTTGTTGGGGCGGAAGATTCACAAGCAAATTTGGTTGTGGCTGGTTTGTTGGAAACATCTTGCTAACCAGTTAGCAACTTAGTGCTAGTAGGTTCCCAATGAGAAAAATGCAAGAGGAGGAGAGTTTAGTGTCGGAGGTCGTGGATGAGTCTTACAGCCGTACATGTTTGAGCCCTTGCCTCGCAACGCTGCAGGTTCTGTTAGCTCTACGCCTGCTGAAGACATAGACGTCCATCCCCATGAACACTGGGACGGAACTCAAGGGGGAAGGAAATGATTCTTATTTCAACCGTTGCGTATATTAGCTTCGAAATATGAATCAAGATGCTATGACCGAAAACATTTGATTGACAGATGACGGTTGATATATGATTGGCCGAATTTAGGTTTTTTAAGCTGACATATAACTAACTGGCCTGCAGAAGATAATGTAAAAAGTAACAGATTTTAAGACAGGATTCTTTTTAAATAAAATTTTTTTAATTCTTGGGACTATATTGTCTGATAAAGAGTACATTTATATACATGTTTAAGCCAGAATGATTTGAAATTTAAATATGATTTCCCTACGACTTTCAATGTTGGATACCCGGCCGTCACTGGCAGCGGGAGCCTCCAGTGTTGTTATAAATGTTATAAAGAGCAGGAGGGCTGTTGTGGTTATCATAATTAGCGACGGATGCTAACAGCAACAGCTTGCCCAGGTTAATTAACATCAATTTACACGACCTGGATTTACAACATTTAAGGCTATATTAACAATTAATAAATACATCCAAACTAATCTGTTGGTCAGGTGTTTTTTAATAGATTTTGTAAGTTGGGAAATGGAAATTATTTTTTAAATAAAGTCAAATGAAATGTAAAAATTATAATTTGGTTATATCTAAACTAATTAACTGGTGTCAATACAAACATTAGTTTGAGTTAATTTAGTTAAAAGTAAGTACAGTACAGTAAATTAGGTTGGTGCAATTTGAATATATTAGTTTGGTTCATCAACTGAAAGGTTAACAAAAAATCATTTGGAACAGGGCAACGATTTTAAGTTAGGTCAAGTGCAGTATTATTGTTAACATCAACATAAAATAATCAGGTCATAATAATTGATTAATTTCAGATTCTGTGAATTCAAATATTTTAGATGTGATATCTGGACATCATTTTTTTTTATTTGAGCAAAGGTTTACTTTTTCCAGTGTATATCCAAAATCTGAACGGCCAAACGCTGATGGTTTCACCCCACAGAAAAAAAATCCAATTTGAGCCACTTTCATATGTGTTACTGAATCAGATACGCATCTGATAGTTTTCAAAGGGTCAGCAGTCTGAATGGTCATGTTGCATTTTATCAGTTCCACACCTCCCACTACACATCCACAGAGACGTCTTTATAGCAGCATCTCTCACTACTTTGATTAATGCTGTTGTTAATAGTGGAGGTGTTTTTTTTTTCTTTACCTTATCTTCCTTCTTCAAAAATCAAAAACAGAGACTATAGTTCTCATTTCTTAGCTTATTTCCATTGGCTTCCAATCAAGAATAGAGTTTAAATTCCACCTTCTAACATATAAAATAACCAAGCTTCATCAGAGATCTGATTGTTCCTTATGTTCCTAACAGAGCATTCTGCTCTCAATCTGCAGGTTTACTAGTGGTTCCTAGAATCTCTAAAAGTAGAATGTGAGGCAGATCTTTTAGTCATCAGGCTCCTCTCCTGTGGAACCAACTACCAGTTTTTCGTCCGTGAGGCAGACACCCCGTCTACTTTTAAGGCTTGGTGACACTGGTGGTGGATGGAGGAGTTTGTCTAGCAACTCAAACTGGAGGGTTGCCGGTTTGAACCCCAGCCCTGGCTTTCTCTGCTGTTGTTTCCTTGGGCAAGACTCTTCACCTGATTTCCCTACTGCTGGTGGTCGGAGCGCTCAGTTGCACCTATGTACTGCCACATTGCTTGTGTCAGTGACACCCAGGGCAGCTGTGGCTACATGTAGCTTTCCACCGTAAATAGGTGGATAACAAAATATAGTGTGAAGTGCTTTGAAGTCCTCTGACTTGAAAAAAACAGGATATTAGTACAGATCTTCTAATGCTTTCCTATTTTATAAAGCTTATAGTTAGAGTGGCTCAGGTTGTCCTGAGCTATCTCTATAGTTATGCTGCTATAGGCTTAGACTGCTGGAGGACATAGGGACCTCATTCAGCTTCATTCTATATCTATTCTCCCACTCTTCAGAATCTTTTACTTCATTCTCTAACATTCTGCTCTCTCTGCTGTTTCTCATCATAGTAGCTTCATCTGGTCTGTTCCTGTTTGGCTATGACTCAATCCCGGAGAGAAATATCAACTACGCTTCTGCTATCAACACCTTTGTTTACAGATATAGTCCAGTTTCTCTCCTAGACTTAGCTATGGGCTGATCTTCTACTGTGACTAACTGGATGTTCTACCTTTCATCCATTTGATATGAAAACTGTCTCAGAGCTCGTCTGAATAACTGTTTCTATCCCAGAAAGAGCCACCTGTGGAGCTAGTTTAGATGACCTTTTCTAACATTTAAAGTTTTTATAGATCAGTGCTTCTATGTTCATTTTCTATGTCTGCTTATATCTCATTGAACCCCAGTTGGCCTCAGCAGAAGGGCGCTGACACGCGGAGCCCGTTTCTGGTTTCCTCTCCACTGTCGCTGCATGCATGCTTTGTTTGGGGGATTGCTGTAGAGTCAAAAACACAATGCCTGTGAATATCTACTGCGTCTAGCTGCTCCTCCAGGAGGAGCGAATCCTCAAATTCAATGACTGGATGCAATCAGCTAGTTTTTCTTCACAGTCTTTGCTCCATCCATCCAACCATCAGCTTCTCTGTCCATACAGAAGAAAATTATCCCATAAGATAATGCTGCCACTACCATGTTTCACCTTGTGTGTTCATCTGCATGCAACATGGAAATACCAAATCCTGCTGCTTTCTTATGATCCATTGCATAAAATCCAGATGAAACATGCTGAAGTTCAAATAGTAACTCCACCTTGTGGTTGTAAGGTGTAGTGATTGCGTATTATGATGACTAATGCCTCACCAAAGTAGCCCTGAAGTCTGAATGTTATTAATACTTTATTCTTTCATATGAATGACGTTTCAGCAGGAGATGAATATACCCAAAAATATGTTGGAATAGAAAAAAGTCACATCATGCTTAATAATGCGACAGCAACACGTATATTTAGATTCATTTTCCATTCATGATTAATTTATTTGCTGACGCATTTCCTCATTTTACCATTTGTAAATCCTGAGCCATTCACAATGTTCCCCTGCTGACATAACTAACTGTATTCATCTGCTGGCTAATGACGTCATTCAGTTTATCTTTGCTGTCCCACACATTGACGCCTCTGTGTATCTTCTCTGCTAGGAGATTATAGCCTCCAGAACACACAGTCATGGCATGTCGCATCATAATGAAACCTGACCTACATAGAAACACAGAAAATGTTAAACAGCCCTATAGGAATTGTTTATTCATTCATTCATTCATTCATTCATTCATTCATTCATTCATTCATCTTCTCTCTATTTGTGACAAACCTGGATTTGCTTTAAATAAAAAAAAAAAAAATAGGTTTATCTTTACTTTTTTTTAGGTTTAGCATTTCTAGTGTTTGTTATTTCTGACAATATGCGGTGAGCTTTGTTCTGAAATTCCTTGCTTTATTATCCAGGGATTAGAAATAAATGCTCAAGAGAGGAAAGCTTGGCAAAACGAGGTCACAAGTAGAAAAAAAAAAAAAGGTGTGTTGGAATCATTGTCCTGGTCAGCCATGCAATAAAAGGAAGATTATTGGAAGTGGCATCTCATGGTAATTCCACGTCAGTCCTCCACAAAAATGAGATCCATCCTAGTTATGGGATGTATCGATCAGCTGAGATCAGAGCAGATTTCAGAAGTCGGTAGTTAAAGTTCAATTCCTCTTTCTCTTTTGTTTGTTTTTATGTTTAAAGCCTAGATAAAAATCACATATAAAAGGGGAGAATAGAGGAGGAGAAGAAGAAAGGAATGAAAGGAAAATGATAAACGTAACATGCAGTTATAAAGCAATGGCGGCCTCTGCCTCTACATTCTGCTCTTCCATTCAAACGGTGATGATTCTTTAAAAGTTGGAGCTGAGCTAAAACCTGCATCCCGACACTAGTCTCCTGTTTTTTTGTTGCTTTTCTTTTAGGCTCCTTGTAGAAACTAGTGATGGGTCCAGCAACCCCGATGTGTGGGTGCATGCATGGAGCCCATAGAGTAAAACAATGCATCGGTGCGCGTGTCGTTTAAAAAAAGTCATGTGACTGAAACAGGAGCTGTTTCTAACTGACTGACTCACTAAACTGAATTTAAAAACTTATCTGTCAACATGATGCATCTGCTAAAAAAATGCCTCATCTTTAGCAGTTTATCATTAAAATGATCAAGAATTTTGAAGCTGCCGTTTTTATTTAAATTTTCTCATTGTCTCATACTTTTCCTCAGTTATCGATCAACTTATTTGAAATAAAGTCCATTTCAAATTGCCTCTTAGATTATTGTTTTAAAAATATGATTTAAAATCCTAGTCCACAAGCATCCTCATTCACATTTTCCCTTAAATTTTCATACTATGATATATGTTTACATTATTTATTGGCTGCATCTAAATTATCACATTATTATTTCATATCTATGTCGTCATAGATATGAATTATACAGCAGTAATAGGAGCAGCCTCTTTAGGCAGATTTAAAATAAGGAAGTGATAAACAACCCCTTTACCACAAGAGATATTGAATAAATGCTGGAACTCTATCTTTCCTCTTCGCCTTTTACTTACAGGCGAACATATCCTGATTCTTAGAAGGGGAAGAATGAAAACTGGAGCTATTTGTCCAAACAAACAACGCCGAGGGTTATGTGACGCTCCCTAGGAACTTTCCTAATGCATCGTGTCGTGTTTGAAGTGCTATCTTTGCCGCCATCATTGCTGCATTTCGCAGCTGTGAGCAGCACGGTTGTCCTGAAGTAGGGCTTCTTTTCAAAGTGGAAAGCTTCTCTATCGTTCCTAACTTCCAACTGAGAGTCAGCTAGAAGCATGAGGCTGGTTTTCTGGTGCTTCCCATGATCACACTGAGCTTAATCCAAGTAGAGTTGGAATAATCCATTCCTTATGTTGTCACTGAGCAGCTGTTAAGGCATTAGAAGTGGCCCGCAGTGAAATGGCATAATGAATCTGAGGCCCCTTCAGGGTCTGTCCTTTCTTTGAATGTGAACAGGCTGGTAGCTTATAGCCATTTACCTTCATTCTATCTCTATTCTCCCATTCTGCAGTATGTGTTAGTTTAATCTCTAACTTTATTCTCTCTCTGCTTTTTCTCATCATAGTAGCTTCATCTGCTCTCTTCCTGTTTGGCTGTGACTCCATCCTGGAGAGAAATATCAGCTCCACTGCCATCAACAGCTTAGACTATAAACGATAAAGCCAGACCTGGTTTTCAGTGTTTAGTCCTGTTTCTCTTCTAGACATAGCTATGGGCTCAGGTTTCTTTCCCAGACTGAGCAGCCTATAGATCTAGTTTACCGTTATCTTTTCTAACATAGAAAATGTTTATAGATCAGTGCTTCTATGTTCATTTTCTACATCCGTTTCTGTCTCCTTGAACCCCAGTCGTCTAGTAGGCAGATGGGCGCTCACAGTGAGCCTGGTTCTGGTTCTGCTGGAGGTTTCTTGCTGTTAAAAAGTAAATCATTCCTAATGAAAAAATACTTTCTATTTTAAAATAAAATATGTTTTGATATAAAATGTATTAAGGTTTTATGATAAAACGTGTTTTAAATTAAAACTTAATTTTAGGATCAAATTAATATGTTTTTTTTCTATTTAGAATTTTTTTTTTAAATAAAAAAAATTAAAAATAAAATGTAGGATAATTGCTTTTGTCCAGAAAAAAATTTGTTTAAATTAAAATTATTTTTTGGGGATAATATAAATGTTTTTTATTTAGATGATTTTTTAAATAAAAATGTATTTACAATTAAAATTTACTTTACAATAAAATTAATTTTTAGCATAAAATTTATTTGAGATAAACAAAAATTATTTTTTTTTTTATTTAGAAGATAATTTCACCGTCTTATAATTATTATTATTTACGATATGCACACACACACAAAAAATAAGATATTACTAAATCACTATTTCTGCTCATTGTTTATAATCCAAGGTATTTATTGCCCAAAAACTTAATCTTAATTTTTGGGAAGTAAAATTACTTTTTGTATTTTTTAATTACAACTTACAAAAGATGTTATCTTATTAGGAAATTCTGAAATGGATTCAAACATGTTTAATTTTTTAAACCTGTTTTAAAGTAGAGTCCAGAGAGATGAAGCTCAGCCTGTTTGTGTTCAGCTCAGGGAAGCAATGAACGTGGGATCAGCAGGCACAGCTTTTCCTATCTCTCCACCTTGTCAAGCACAATGTTGAATACATGGGAGATCTTTCACAGGTGAATACACATTTAAACACGCAGCGAGGTCCCAGGGGGAAATATGGAGGCTTAGGGAGCGGAGAGTTTCATCCCCGCGTAAAAAAAAAAAAAATGTAACAACCGTTTTCTCCTTATTTTCTCAGCAGTCATAGAGTCCACTGGGCTCAGACTCTCTGGACAATTTGTGAGGCTCAACCAAACCGTCCAATTATAGCATCACAGCAGGGCTGAACACTGACCTGCAGGTAAACACGCCATTATTAGTCCTTTCACAAATAAAAAAGAACTCTAATGAAATGTGTGTGTTCTGGGAAGGCCATCGCTTCAACACCTCTGTCATTCTCTCTCATTCTGTCACCGACCCCCTCCTCCTCTTCAGGACGTGCAGCAGATGAGATGGGATGGCTGTGATTTGTTTCAGGCGCCGCTCCTCCTGAAGAAGCAGCTTTGATTTGTCGCAGGCTCCGAGCCTCCGTCCCTGCAGCAGAGCGTGGTTGATTTGTGAGCCGTACTGACTCTTCGTCTGGCCGCCGTTGTGGCTTTGATTTGTGGTGTACCTCGCACCGGGGGGACGGAGGACAGAGAGGGTCCGGACATAAACATGTGGTCAGACATCCAGCGGTAGCTAAGACTTAGACTCAACTTTATTTATTCATTGGGATTACTCCTTCAGGAAAATTCTGCTTCCAGTAGCTTTTATAGAGAACGAAGTGTTAAAGCAAGATGCCATTAAAGATAAAGAAAGGCTGCAGGACGAGGCGTTTAAAAGGAAAAATCCGGTCAGCAAGGAATAACCAATGGGTCATCATTCATACCTTAAACTAATACGCTACCGTGATTTAATGAATTTAGCGTTAATCAGTGACAATATAAAAAACAATCATTTTCGTCGTGATCAATGAGTCTTTCTCCCGAATTCTTCCCAGTGGTGCACGACTTTGCACGAGTGAATAAAGTAAATTTGATTGGTTGTTTATCAAGGTGGCGGGATTGTTGCGGCGGGAGGTTTGCAAGCAAGTTTGATTTCTGGCCGGTTTAGCATCTTGCTAACCAGTTAGCAACTTAGTGCTACAGTAGTAGGTTCCCAATGGGAAATTCCATTGAGAGTTTAGTGTTGGAGGTCGTGGATGAGTCTCCTCCATCATCCATTTTTTATTTAGAGGAGGAAAGCGGGACGAAGATGTTGTGGAAGAGGACGCCAGGGCGGCAGAAGCTTGGTTTGGTGTAGAAGGCTTCCAGCTGTACATGTTTGAGCCCTTGCCTCACAACGCTGCCAGTTCTGTTAGCTCTACGCCTGCTGAAGACACAGACATCCATCCCCGTGAACACTGGGACGGAACTCAATGGGAAAGGAATAATTCCTATTTCAGCCGTAGCGTATATTAGCTGTGACATATGAATCAAGATGCTATGACCAAAAAAATTTGATTGACAGATGACCGTTGATATATGATTGGCCGGGTTTAGGTGTTCAGGCTGAGGTATAACTAACTGGCCTGCATAAAATAACGGAAAAAATCCCAACAGATTTTAAGACAGGATTTTTTTAAAAATAGAAATGTTCTAAATTTTGGGACAATATCGTCTGATAAAGAGTACAACTATCAGAATCAGACATACTTTAATAGTTTATATACATGTTTAAGCCAGAATTACATTTAAATATATTTTCCCTACGACTTTAAGGGAACTGAACCTGTCTTTTGCAAACGGCGTTTAAATATTGCCTCGCACTCCAATCCACCAGGTGGATTTACTCAGCTTATAAAGCACAGGAGCTGCTAAATGCCATATCCCTGTGTAACTGTGCATGTGTGGGTTAACTGTGCCGTCATAACGTCTATCAGCATCTTTCTAGCTCCTATACGTCCGTGAGAAAATTAAAAAGCCAATCTCCCCTCCGACGCCCTAACCACTCACTTAGGTTTCCTTAATCCCCACTCTCTTCTTCTTGTGGGTACAAAGACTCTGGAGCGTTTACCAGCAGCCATCTAATACTGCGCTTATTTATCAGTCTCCCTTATACACCCTGACCTTTAACGAGTGAAGACGACAGAGATGATCTAATCAGAGGGACAGAGTAGCAGCTGAGAGATGGAGGAAGAAGATGAAAAGGGTGAGAGGAGATGGTATGACTTCTAGCTTGTGTGTGTTGCTGAGCATATTTTCAGTCGGTGACATTTACTGACCGTCACTTTCAGTTTAAGTCTGCGTACTCCAGAGAAAGAGAGAGTTAATGTCAGGCTCCGAGAGCCGGGTCACTGAACTCTCATTACTCTAGTGTTGGGAAAACCTTCAAAAGTATTTATATCCCTACCAGGGCGGATTTACCATTAGGAAATACTAGGCAGTTGCCTAGGGCCCATCCAACTCTGTTTACATGTATGGTTAAAACAACTATTCCATATTTGTGCATGTTAATTAGGATTTTGATAAAAACCCTGTCACTAAAATGCTATCAGAGCGCTTAAAATATGGATCAGTCACATGTTCAGAAAGGTCCAAACAGACATCAGCAAACCATTTGAAAACAAACGGTGTGAAGAGCAGTGTTGCCAACTTAGCGCTTTTGTTGCTATATTTAGTATCTTTTCAGAACCCTCTAGTACTTTTATTTCAATGGCGCCAAATCTAGCAACGTTTTTCTGCTACAGGAGACTTTGGTGACAACATCTAAAAGCAGCGAACTCTGCTCTCCAGAGCGAGTAGATTGGTAACCCCGCCTCCTGCTCTCCTCTATCTTGTCTGCTGTCATGATTCATGCAGCTATTATTTCATCCAAATGAAAAATGGAGAACAGATAAGCAGATCATGGCTTGTCAACAGTGAAAAAGAAGGACTTGGTTATTTACTTTAGCCGTCACCTTTTTAGTGAGCTTAGTACTTCCTTTTGAGACAGCATGGGAAGTCAGCTGAGTACAAAACATAGAGAGGAAAACAACAAGAAAAGGGACAAGAAGAGAGGGACACAACCTAGAACAAATAATGGATGTCTATTCTATTAACATTTCTGTATCTGTATAAAGGGTCTGTTTTATGCGTTATCTTCTCCATTCAGAGGCCCCCCTGCCTGCCCGTCTTTGCCTAGGGCCCAAAATTTCCGAAATCTGCCCTTGATAACATAATTAGAACACAAAAGTGAAAAAACAAAAAATTTTCTTTAACAGAATAAACACTTTCTAATTCAACGTAAAACAGGAATTAAAGTAAACTAACCTACCAGGATTAGGTAATCCTGCTGCATAATCTATTTCCCAGGATTAAAGGCAGATGAGTTAATTTTTATTAACTGTTAGAATCCTGGAAGGAAACCTGTGAGATTCCTCAGAGCTGAGAATATGGCAGATGTTCACCTTCATGAAAGAAATCAACTCTAACCAACCAGTAAAATAAAGGAAAAGTTTAGATCAGGGGTTCCCAAGAACAACAGTGGAGCGTAGAGTGTAAAGCATTATGTAGTGGATCTCTGATGCAGTGACAGCTCACAGCATCTATTACAGTTATTTTTATTGGACACACTGGTGCTGTAAAACTGTCCTATGTCCAGATTCATATTAACAAGTGAAGCTGTTATCTCTATTTAATGGTATCTTGAACAAAGAAATGTGAAATATCTCCTCTCTCCACCAGCTCGTAAAACTTTTATAAGTCGGGACATACATATTCAACCTGGACTTAATAGGGTGAATTCCTCCATAAATTTAGAAAGCCACAGTTCCAGAGCTGTGGGGCTTTGAACTTTTGGTGTCACCAGCGTCTCCAAATGTTCCAGGTTGTGCCAAATGCTTTTATTCAACTATTTCACCCATAGAATAAACACAACACAATAATAACACAATCTATAAAAATAGTTAAACTGCTGCTTTTCACGCTAGAATAAGCCCCAGTGCCTTTTCTGAGCTGTATTTTCTTTTCAGTCTTATGCATTGTAATAAAACAAAATCAGCATCCAAACTTAGAAGAAATAGCACCGTTATTATTATTCCGCTTCGAACTGCGCACACTGATCCACTCTCAGCTGTGTTTGTTACTGTTTCAAAAACTGGTAACACGGCTCTGCTTAATGCAACCCAGCTGTGTCTACCCTTGTTTGTAACCTTATTTCATTGGCTACAAAGCCAAACAGCTCACATGGTCTTAACCAATAACAGCAGGGCTCTATGAGGCATAATATTGCGCTACTCGGTGCGTCATCAGCTGACAGGCAAGGAGCGCTTGTGAGATTGCAGCGACTGTCCCTGACTCAAATCCAGTCAAACAAAGATACAGACACTTTTGTCTTGTAGGTAAGAAGATGATGTGAAAAAACATAACAAATATTGCGGGCTAACAACTGAGGAAATAAGTATTAGGAAGTAAATATTAGCAAGATGCTAAGCATTAGCTATGACCAGCTAACTTTTCTGATGTCAAAAACTGGATGTTGTGTGGTAATTTTCTCATCATGGAATGGTTTTATTACAAATACGCTGAATTACGTTTAATCTGTGGACCCTTATGGACGAATGGAGTATAAACAAATGAAGACTAGATTTATAAAACAGCTTCTGGACGCCTTTAAAGGTATGTTGTTGTGGCTGCTTTGTAATGTTTACATTTTGATATGCTGCTATATCTGTGCTAATTGTGCTTTGGTGCTTGCTGTGTCCATAAAATGAACTTTGAGGTTGAATTGTGAAGAATCTAAGCTTTCCAACGATGTCTAACATGTCTATATTGGTCAACATTTAAATTTTCCTGTGTTCTGAGTAAATAGTTGTAAACGCTTAGGAACGGGTCGCCGGCGATCCGGTGGGTTTGGAGAAGATAAAGACTGCGAGACTGCTACCTTTCCCCTCTTTGCCCGTCGGGGAGAAGAGACGCAACATGGCTAAATGGACTTGATTCCTCAACCATGTTGAATTATCTAGTCCTGGAGCCATGTATAGAACCAGATTTTAGCCAGACAGTCTGTTTGCATATCTATTCTATCTAACTTGGAGTTCAGGAATGTTAAATAAATGTTCAGGAAATGAGGAAAATGTTTATTGTGCAAATCCCAACTTTTGAGGGAAAAATTGTCAAAGGTATCAGGAGGGATAATTTGACTAAATGACTAAAATTGAGTTTTAAGTGGTTTCCCTACCAGCCAGAGGAGCATGTGTTTGTCTTTATTTGCTTTGCTTTGATGTGCCGTTTATTTCAAACGTCTACACATTTGTTACTCCCTACTTGTTCAGTTTATCCATCTGCTCCTTTCAAGTTCAACATTAGATAGCGCTATTTTCAGCTAGGACCAGCAGAAACACTTAGCTTGAGAATTGCCATTACAAAGACTCAGTGTGTCAACGTGACCCTACCCTAGAAAACAAAGTGCCTTACCACCCTATAGCTACAAAAGAAAAATGAAAAGGACACCATTAACTGGCATTCCTGAAATCATTATAGCACATCATAGTAAATGGAAGAAATTAGGGGCGATAGCCATTAGGAAACAACAGCATTAGTTGTAAAAGAGTGTCTCTTAATTAGCATCTTGTGCTCACGCTTTGGTGACAGAAACAGAGAATGAAGGCGTCCAATGTAAAAGCATGTCAATGCTTCTAGGTGGGTACACAGAGGCATTTAGCTTAGACTAGAAGCTCTCTTAAGTCCATGAGATGGGAAATTACATATAGAAACACACACATATACATTCTAGGATAATTAGCATGTTTGAATAGAGACCAGTTGGCAGGGAAAGGTAGATTGAGAAACAAAAAGACTTAATGAGAGAGAAAAGCATAGCTGGAGTTAATTGGGGCTTCTGTCTTCAAGAGAAAAGACAGCTCTATCCACACCTAGAGACTCACAGGAATGCTGTGTAGACATGGACGCTGACATGCAACCCCAACATAAACAATAACTCCACCCCATGTGCACGTCTGTGACAGGAAACGCCTTCACTCCCTTAATTACCTCTGATCTAGAGGCTCTCTTCTTATCCTTGTCGAGACCATTTACTTCAAATTTGATGCGGGGCGTTTGATTGAAGAAAAAAAAATCTTCCCTTCATGAGTGGAACAGCGTTTTTTACACAGAATTTGCTGTAGTCTAAGGTGCAGTATTTAATGCAATTTCCCTTTGCAGACATAATATGAGAGCAATGAGTGAAATGTTGTGATAAACATGTAAACTTCTGTTTTAGATTTTAATCAGGCAAACAGTCAGTAGCTCAATGAATCTACTGCAAAGTATCTCTTTGATAGTATCTCAATGTTTACCAGATCAATTCCAAATCAGATCTGTCAGGATTTGGTTATGGATTGTTGACCTAAAAGCAGAGACAGGAAGGCAGAGGTGAATTTCTTGGTGATTTAATGAAGGTTTACTGAAAACAGAGGCAGGTAATCCAAAAAGAAAACAAAGTCCAAACTAACAGAAAACCAGGAATCCAAAAATCCAGAAATCAAAACAAGAAAACAAGTTAAAAACGAACCAGAAACCATGGAGACATCAGGGGCATAACACTCACAAGGTGGAAGGCTCAGAGAGACAAAGTTGGAGGAAGTTTGACACGGAACCAGTACTGAAGAACTGCACAGAGACAGTATTTATGGGAGACTGAAATAAAGGGAGAGCTACCTAGCAGATTGGGAGCAGGTGTGAGTAGAGCAGAAATAAGAAAAGGGCAAGAGAAAAAGGAGAACACAAGAGGGCAGCAGAGGGCAACAAATAAAAAACCTGAGAACTGAAAATAACCAGAAAACACAACAAAATAAGAATTAAACCACTAAGACTGTAAAATATGGAGTAAAGCAAAACTGAAAAATCAAAAGAAAACATAACAGAACCAAGATTTAGACAGGAACTGAGAAGAAAACAAAGAACACAATAAAATAAGAATTAAACCACTAAGACTGTAAAATATGGAGTAAAGCAAAACTGAAAAATCAAAAGAAAACATAACAGAACCAAGATTTAGACAGGAACTGAGAAGAAAACAAAGAACACAATAAAATAAGAATTAACCCATAAAAACTAGAAAACAAGAAGCAAAGCAAAACTGAACATCCAAAAGAAAAAACATAACAGAACCAGAACTCTAACAAGATCTTTCTTTTTGGATCAAATACTTATTGCTTTACTGTAAGGTTTTTGATTATTAAATCTACAATTCTGACCAGCCAGTATTATTAAATATACTTTACCCTGTTTTTTTTTAGAAAAGGTTAAAGTTCCAGTAGATTCTTATGTCAGGAATTAAAACTAACAAATACAAATCTGATAATCAGTAACTAAACAAAAGAATTACTCCCACACTTCTATGTCCATGTTAGCA